>NC_043015.1:25159411-25206911 GCF_006345805.1 Octopus sinensis
ATACATACATATATATATATATTGTTGTATTCAGGAATGGTCATTTTGCCAGTTTAGCCAATAAAAACACACACACTATATATTTGGTGTTACTTTGCTTCAGCGATATTTTTTACATTAATCTTAATCTTATTTCAGCCAGAGTTATTTCGTCACACTCCTGTGACCTCACCAGTGTTCCTTGGCTTTCTTCTTTCTTATTTGTGTGTCCCTCCTTACTAACGGTCAGCTGTTTTGTAATTTGTATTTCTATTGCATGTGTCTTCATTTGCGCATGTGTATATCTCTATGCATGTCTATGTTTAGTTAGTGTGGGGGGGGGGAGTGCCTGTAATATTTGTATCTCCTGTTTATATACATTCATGTAATTTGTTTTTCTTTTTGTTATTGTTTATTTTATTTTGTTCATGTGTTTACACCTACTTATTATTATTAGTATTATTATTATTATTATTATTATTATTGCTTTTTTTTCTTCTTTCAAATTTGCTTCCATTTCTTGCCGAGTGTCTTCCCGACTCCTAGGGCAAAGAAACTCATAGTATACATTGGTAGGCCATTAAACCAAACTCAGTAGTTCGTTCAATTTTTTTTTTTTTTTTTTTTTTAAAGTTAAATTAAAATACATGAGCAGCAACAGTTCTCACATCGACAATGCTCTTCTCAATACATGTGATGTACCAGTTAAGACAATCTTTTGCACTTCTTGCAGGGATGGTAAGCCAGGGATCATTCTCATATAATTTTCGTTTCCTTCTTGATCATTCCTAGTGCTCCCACGATCACTGGTATTGTAACCGCCTTGAGATGCCACATTTTCTCAATTTCAATGAGTAGGTCTTTATATTTTCTGAGCTTGTCAAACTCTTTCGCTGAGATATTATGATCACAGGGGATGCTCATGTCGATCAATAAGCAAACTTTATTGTTTTGGTCTTTCACAACAATATCTGGTTTATTGGCCTTGATGGTTCGGTCTGTATGTACTGGAAAGTCCCACAGAATGGTTACATTTTCTCCTTCAGTTACAGCCTCAGGGTGGTGATAATACCACTTGTTGACAGTTTTGATATTGTAATGCCGACTTATTAGCCAGTGGAGATATTGGCCAACTCTGTCATGTCTTAATTTATACTCCACTGGTGCTAAGACTTTACATCCAGAGATTAGGTGGTCCTTATTATTATTATTATTATTATTATTATATTATTATTATTATTATTGAGTGAGAGAGCAGTGCATGCCATCAAAGTGACACTGGGGTACAAATATACAAAGCCCAGTATACCCATCATCACTACCCGTCTGATAAGGGTACACCAGGCACATGCATCACAACCATATGTGCGTGACATGGTGATCTCATAACAAGATAAACTGCGCATGACCTTGCGGGTGGGGCCCAGTTAGAATTTTCTTCTGATTGTGTAACCCATCCCACTCAAAAGGTCCCTGATTAAGGGTTGTTTAAGGATGTTGAATGAAACACTCCTGTTTCCAGAAGTGAATCATTCAAACCCCAAAGAATCCCTCTCAACACATGGCTATGATGCTCCCCCACTACTTCTACTCATTATCAGAGATGCACATATCGTCAGCTACTAAGGGACATAAAATAAACAACAACAAAAACAAAGACAAAAACAAAAATAAATTACACGAACGTATATAAACAGGAGATACAAATATTACAGGCACTTCCCCCACACACACACTAACTAAACATAGACAAACATAGGTATATGCATGCGCAAATGAAGACACATACAATAGAAATACAAAATACAAAATGGCTGACCGTTAGTAAGGAGAGACACACAAATAAGAAAGAAGAAAGCAAAGGACAACTAATGTGGTCACAGAAGTGTGAGGAAATAACTCTGGCTGAAATAAGATTAAAATTAATGTAACAAATAAATAACGCTGAAGCAAAGTAACACCAAATATATAGTGAGTGTATTTTTATTGGCTAAACTGGCAAAATGACCATTCCGAAATATAACAATATCTGTTTCAACACACGATTTCACATAAAAAATCTTGCAAAACAAATATATACACATAGCATATATATATACATACATATGTATACATATATATATATATATGCATATATATATATACATACATATATATATATATATATATTATATATATATATATATGCCTATATATATATATATACATACATATATATATATATATATTATATATATATATATATATATATATATATATATACATATGTATACATACATAATTACGTATAAAAATACATACAAACATGTATATAAATATATACATATATAAATGCATATATACATACATATATATATATATAGGCATATATACATATATATATATATAGGCATATATATACATACATATATATGCATATATATACATACATATACATGCATATGCATACATACATATACACACACATATATATATATATATATATATATACATATGCCCTCATCAATCATCATCCTATTTACGTCTTCTCTTCACTTCCAGTATGGGTCACAGGAAATTTGCTGAGATGGATTTTCTACAGCTGGATACTTTACCTGCTTCACTGCCACTGCCATCGCCACCGCCACCACCACCACCACCATAACAGCTTCTAAATTAGGTGATATTTCTTCATAACCAGAAATGCTTTCACAGAAGATTGAATCTGAAGAACACCACTTGTATGACAGAGACACTTCTTTACAGCTACCATATAATAACAAGGCATGGAAAAAGAAATGCTGACACACATAGATGACATGCTTCTTTCAGTTTCCATCTCCAAAATCTACTCACACAGCTTCAGGCGGCCAAGTACAGTGCCAGAAGACACTTGCCCTAAAATGCCACACATCAGGATGGAACCTGAAACCATGCCCCACAACCTTGCCTGGCCTTATCCACACCTGTACTTATTTTCATGTGTATGTCTGTATATATTTACCATATCACAGTCTCGTGAAAACCAGGGCAAAAAGTAGTTCCAGACAAACTAATCTCAAAGACAAAAACAATATAAACACTACAACTTCTACTACAACCTTCACTACAACGACTACAGTGTTGTTTATATGTCTGCTTTTACACTGGAGTGACATGCAATTTATACTACTTAGGTGCAACAGTGTAGACTTAGCAAAATTTATAGCCATGATAACAAAGCACAAGAAAATACATTGGATGCATAGCAGTGTCAAAGGAAAATTTGAAACAGACAAAATTTGTTGACGTATAGCTAAGCCAATATTATCACCTTTTTTACATTCTAATTCCAGAAATGTTGATACAATATCTACAACATTCCTAACATTAATTTCTAAAATGTTTTATATCTCTGTCCCCTAAAAACCATACGTTTATCACTTTTTAATATTTCTCTCTCTTTCTCTCTCTCTCTCTCTCTCTCTCTCTCTCTCTCTCTCTCTCTTACTGAAATACAAAC
This sequence comes from Octopus sinensis, assembly GCF_006345805.1. Taxonomy (NCBI): domain Eukaryota; kingdom Metazoa; phylum Mollusca; class Cephalopoda; order Octopoda; family Octopodidae; genus Octopus; species Octopus sinensis. Next base: position 25,162,872 of record NC_043015.1, read on the forward strand.
AAAAATCTCATTGAAACAAAAGGTCATTTGCTTGTTTCACTTTCTCAATTTTTCCATCACTCTTTTCCCAACACTTCTACCCAATCAGATACAATCAATATTTTGCACTACAATGATTCAGTACAAAGCAATATAGCTCCCCTCTCTCACTGTATACACACTCAGTCACATAAGTACATACATACCATATGTATGTATATATATATATATATATATATATATATAAAATGTGTTCTGTTCTTTGTTTTACAACTTGAACTCTGCTCAATATGCTATTTCCGTGCTGTGATCTGCAGTGTTATGCTATTCTATGCTCAGCTTAACAGTTTTGCTTTTTGCTTTGTGTTCCAAATGGTTAAACAAGTCTTTTAGATATATGTTAGTCTACATTAAAACTGATTTTTAATTCATGTTTAAATTCATAATGTATGATTCAATATTCTATCTCTGCTTCCTCAGTTTTCTAATGTTTTTTTTTCTTGTTTATTGTTTCCATTTTTTTATATTTTAATTTTCTATGTATGAATTGAAGAGGAAGAAGAAAGTAAAACGACAACAACACCAACAACCAAATAACTACTACACTTAATGCTAACTTACAATAGCATCAAAAGATGGTTTTATTTAATATCAGTTTAGATTTAATAAAATCTATCAGTGATACAGATCTTTGCTGAATATAAATTTTTTTTTTAAAAAGCCATGAACTTCAATAATTGCTTTATATATTTAGCCCATGTGTGCCATAGACATTTTTTGTTTATTCTTTTAATAATTGTTTTGTATTTTGTTTTTCTTCTCATTTTCATGTTAATTAAATACACTTTTAAATATTCGTCATTACCTTTTGTCTTTCCTTTTTTACCTAAATATGTTTTACATAAATATATTATTTCTTTATATACATGCATATATATGTGTATATATATATATGTGTGTGTGTGTGTGTGTGTGTTTACACACACATATATATACACACATGTGTATATATATATATATATAATATATATATATATATATATATTATATATATATATATATACACATATATATATAAATATATATATATATATATAGATATTCATATTTATGTATGCATATATATATACATACATATATATACCTGTATATATATGTGTATATATATATATATACATATACATACATATATATATGTAGATATAAATATATACATAAATATACATATAGATACATACATGCACACACACACATATACACACATACCATACAAATGCATATATACAAGCATACAAATATACATGGACATATATGTACATATGTACACATGCATGTATGCACACACATTTTATATTCATATATTCAACACAGAATCCCATGCCTGTAAGCGAATGTAAAATAAACAGAAGCATTTTCAAAAAGATTTAATTCTTAGTTAATGTATGTAATGATATGGCATCTCCTTCCATTCATCTTCAACATCATTGCTTTGTTTTTATATGGTGGAATGTGTGGGTGGTGGAAGTCTACAAATATGTATTATGATCAAAACATCATCATCAACATTCTCATCACCATCAGCACTACCATCATCATCATTGTCATTATTACCATCACCATTATCTCATCACCATCTTTGTCATTTTTGTCATCTTCATCATCACAATGAACAACAGCACTGACATAATCATTAAATTCTTCATGCTGTTGCTCTCTCTCTCTCTCTCTCTCTCTCTCTCTCTCTCTCCCCTCAAACCCTGTGACTTGTGGTTATTGAGTACAATTCCTACCCAAAGCCCTCACCTTATCTACATAGAAAGCTGGGCTGAGCCACACAGACATTCCATTACAATAATCAACATATGTGTCAAAGTATTTCAATGATTGCCTGCAAATCATTCTTAAAGACCTCCAAATAATCATCATCATTTTTTGTCATAAATATCATCATCGTTCTTATCGTTTTAATATTTACTTTCCAATGCCTGTAAGGATCAGGTGGAATTTGTTAAGGAGCATTTCTATGGCTAGATGACCTTCCTATCACTAACCCTCATCCCTTTTCAAATAAATTAATGTTTCATTGGCCTGACATATTTTCAAGGAATGACACTGTTTGTGAGATGGTGACACTTGCTTACAACTACTTGATGTCAACACAAGGAAATACACACCCTTGTGATACGTTTCTCTCTGTTCCATCAACCAAATCCACTGAGAAGGTTCTAGTCGGCTTGGATCATAGCAGAAGACTATGATGCCATGCAGTGTGACTTCATGGGATATTCTTGCTGCATACTCCAATCCAAATATCCAAATTCTCTAACTTGTTGCTTCACAACTAGGACAAGCACATTCTAGTGATCACCTGTCACCTCTTACCCTACACACACACACACACACACACACATCTACATCCTAAACTATTGTTACTCTTAGATTCAAGGGAGGGTACAATTAATGTCTATCTGATTTCTTGAATTATTTGCATTGTCTTGACACTAAAGTTTACATTACAAAACTCAACATATTCTCAATTTCCAGCAGATCCTCCTCATCTCACACTATTTCTGGCTGATCCCACCCAATATTGCAAGCAGATCTATAATTAATAGTTGGTTTTGCTGAGCCCCCAATCAACAATAATTAAACTGACCTACGATGTTGAGACTCACTTCAGCAATCATCAAATAAACACATAATTTGCAGACACAAATCAGTGAGACACCATTGTATATAGTGTTGCCTTTTGCATTTTGGTTGATCCAGTTCTTTACCTTTTACATAAACTGCAGACCTGTGTTGTAACAATGATCTAACAGGTATATGTTGAGCCACAGATTAGCAATCATTAGATAGACTTATGATGTTCCAGCAATAATAATACAAACCTTCTGATACCAAGCCCAAGATCAGTGATGATCAAATGGATTTAGGATTTTGAATCCCAAATCAACAATGATTGAATAAACTTGTGATTTGGAGATGCAGATCAATGATAATCGAATAAATTTGAGATGTTCCAATGGTGATCAAAAAGACATCACAAACTACTTTATCCAAACGAATTCTTCTGTTAATATCACATGTGAAAAATTGTTACAGGAGATATGAATTATTTTGACTACTATTTTTAACAGGTTCAGATAATAAACAGATATTTGTGTCATTCATCCATTCCATATTCTTTTAAGGCATGGGATACCTAGGACTACAGTATTTGAAGTCCTGTATTTTAATAGAATTGCACTTAGAGTCTCTGTTTCCTTTAGGCTGGTTAGATTCTTTAACATTTTCATCATCCTTAATTTTTATTTAGTCAAAATTAAAATCAAGCCAGAAGATTATTAAAAGGTAGAATTCAAAACCTTCACAAACTTTAGTTCTTAGAATTAGCATCCTTACTCTATGGTCAGTCATCATCCTTCCTTCTCAGAAGAAATTAGTGTATCAAACACTGACATCTCTCTGATTGAGTTTTCTCAATGAACATTCAAGTCTTGAACCTTACAAGAGCCACATGTCAAACAGACAAGTCAATGTGAACTGTGAGCATCTCACAAGAGTTAAGGTCTCACAACACTTAATTCTCCAATACTCTGCTTCATTTAACTGACAGATGATATGTGAAGGTTACTTCAGGTAGAGATTCTATCCACTTAATGTCACATAATCAATGATAAGTTACCCACCTTGAAATTTCCTGCAGTCTTGCTAGGAAAATACGGTTTTTCAACAATTTGAATGTAGAAGATGTTTTCATTAAAATTATTCTTTTGTCTTTTCCAGCCTGTTTCATCTCATTTTGGAAGAGGAAAAATGTATTTCAAATATTTAAAGCATGGCTGTGCGCATAAGAAGCTTGCTTTGCAAGCATATGGCTTTGGGTTCCATCCCACAACAAAGCAGTTTGAGTATCTTCTTCTTGAGCCCAAGGTTGATTAATGCCATACAAAGGAATTTGGTAAATGGAAACTGTGTGGAAGTCTGTCTTATATGCCCGTTTGTATATGTCTGTGTTTATATTTGCCTCATCTCTGCATGACAACTAGTGTTGGTTTGTTTATGTCCCCATAATTTAGTGGTTTGGGAAAAGAGACTGACTGAATAAGTATCAGATTTGAAAATAAGTACAAGGGTTGATTTCTACTAAATCCTTCGAGGCATGCCCCAGCCTGGCCACAGACTAACAACTGAAAGAAGTAAAAAAATAAAAGGCATGTTCTACATTTCAATTGTTTTAATCTGCTGCTGTGCATCTGTTTGCGTCATTGTCTTGGAGATAAAGAACAATCTATTACTCTAACTTGATGTTTTATCCTTGATTCTACATTTATTAAATTGTATTCTTTTCCTTTTCTAACTTCGAATGCAGTCTTATACTAATAATATATTTAGAAAAATGAAATCTAATGAAGATAAAAGACTAACTCTATCTAAACATGGTATAACTAAGACTACACTGTTTAATGTCCATGAAGATAAATGTTAAAATAAAGAGGTTTCATATCTCTAAAGAGGAGCTTAAGAGTACAAATACCACAATTTCTTAGAATCGAGCAAATTACTTTTTATTATTTAGATTTAATTTTACTTATTTTAATTTAAAATTTAAATCGAATAAATTGATTATCTACCATCGACAGTATTTTGGTATTGAAATAGTTTCTAGTGAATAGAAGGGCTTGAGAGTTTTGTTAATCATTTTTAACTCAGCAAAAATAAGGATTATTTATTGGAAAAGCAGAAATATAGAATGGTAAATAGTAAGATATTCATGACAGTGTTTGGCCTGCTAAAAATAATAGCAAAATCATACTTATATTACCATTTTATATATAAAAAAAGTGATATTTTACATGCAAGCATAATTAAGCAGGGAAGAAGTCTGTGGAGACATATTTTTGTAGAAAAAGGAAATAGTAGTCCTTTGGCTGCTATTTCTAAAATTTTCGGTATGTAGCCATGCAACTTGTTGCAAACCCTTATTGTTATAATAATACATACATATATATATATATATATATATATATATATATATATATATATTTATATATGCATATATCTATATGCATACATATATATGCATGACTGCATGTGTACTGTTGGCGATTTTTTTTCCTCCGTCTTCTCTTCTTTGGATCTTTCCTTTTCCTATGTTTCTGACGAAGAGCTCCGCTCAAAACGTTAAACCCTCCTTCTTTCCTTCTTTCCTGAGCGTCCAATAATATTATACTTGTTCCATATCCTCGCGTTGTTGTGTTTTCTCTTTGTGTTTTCATGTTTGGATTAACTATGTATATATATATATATATATATATTTATATATATATGTATTTATATATATATATGTGTGTGTGTGTGGGTATATATATATATATATGCATATATCAATATCTATAAATCTGAAATGCAAAAGGTTTGTTTGTCTGGTCTTGGCATTGGAACGTGTTAAAGGCCACTAAATCCCGTCAGATTGACTCCAAAATTTACAGGGACATGTAAAATGAGGTGAGGATGAGAGTGGGCTAGGTTAGAAATCCCTATCTTAAAAGGTGTGATTACTAAGGCAAAAAACGCACACTTTGACAAATCTCCTCTCATTCTGTATCTGTCTTCCTCCGTTTCTTTCCCTTTCCTCCCTTTCCTTCACGTTCTCCCTATAATGTCGTTTCAGAGCGTCCTATATCTTCCCCCGCCGCCTTCGACAGCACTTTCACACTCTCTCTCTCTCTCTACGTATGTCTGCATTCACAGAGAGAATTATCATCGCCACAACCACAACACAGTCATGAGAACAAATATTATGAATCAGATATTTATTGGGTTAATTTATATATATGTGTGTGTGTGTGTGTGTTCTATATATAAATATGTATATATAATGTATATATACAAAGTGTATATATCTGTATTTATATATATATATGATTTGTATACATTTATATATATAGTCCGAGAGAAAGGAAAAGTAAGAGAGTGGGAAAATGAGAGAGAAAGGAGAGAGAAACAAAGAGGGAGAATGTGGTGATAAAAAATAGAAAGGAAGCAACAGAAAGTAACAACCACACTCTTACCCGCGCGTAGAGCGGGTCACCTTAAGCTAGTCTATATGCATATATCTATATGCATACATGTATATGCATATATATATATATTTTGCTATTGTATGATGAAATGCCACGCATCCTCTTCCAAGTAAGTTTTATCTTAATAATTATGATGTGCACTCTTAACCTTACTGTTTCTGTTTTTCTAACCTTACTGGCCCCCTCTCGCTCATTCTTCATTCTTTCTAGTTTTCTCTACTATTCTCTCCCTTTCACCGTTCCCTTTCTCTTACTACTCCTCCTCCTCCATCTTGTCACTGACATGTGACCAGAGTCCTACTGTCTTTCTGACCACAGTCTTCAACAAGTATAGATGGCATCCTATCCTTTTCTAATGCCATTGTTCTCACGCATTCAAAATAACGTTCGTATTACTGTTATTCTACTTGTCCTGTCGTTTACTGTTTTTAGTTTTATTTGTATTTTTACTGCCTTGTATTGTTTTTACTGTCCTGTTTTTGTTACCACTTTTACCCCTCTGCAAAAAATCTCAAATTTTATTTAATTTGCTTTGCAGGAAGGACCATTTCACCAAAGTCATGTCTCGCTTTTACCTTCAAAACACAGAGTAGACGAAACGGAGGCGGCTGAAGAAGGGGAATTTTCCTTGTGTTGTATGTCTTGTACCCTGTTTTTTCATTGTTTAAAAAAATGTCCATTTGCATGGTTCTCTTTTCATGCTTTCGTTTCTTATTGTGTTTGACGTTATTTTTGGTGTCCTGTACCTATATATGCATGTATATATAATACTATACACTTTGGTTGTAATGAATGTATAATATTGTACACTTCAGGTAATATATATATGCATATATCTGTAAAATAATATATGACAATTATTCAGTGGTCACATAGATAGAAAGACAGACAGACAGATAGATAAATAGATAGATAGAATGATAAAGATAGGTAGATTGATAGATATACTGTATGTATGTATATATATATATATATATATATATATATATATATATATATATATAATATATATATTATATATATATATATATATATACACACACATATATATGTGGTTTGTGGTTAAGAAATTCACTTTGCAATCACATAGCTTTGGGTTCAGTCTCACTGCTCTCACCACCAAGGTATTTTACTAATACCCTGGGATGACCAGTGCCTTCTCAGTGAAATTGGTAGATGAAAACTGTGTGGAAGCTTGTCATGTGTGTTTGTGTGTGTGTGTTTGTCCCTGTATTCACCATTGCCTTCCCTGTTCTGATACTGATGGAACCAGCAAAGAAAGGACCCCATCCAATGAGAGAGAGAGAGCACCAAACTGGCCCTCATGCCGGTGGCACATAAAAGCACCCACTACACTCTCGGAGTGGTTGGCATTAGGAAGGGCATCCAGCTGTAGAAACTCTGCTAGATCAGATTGGAGTCTGGTTCGCCAGACCTCAGTCAAATCGTCCAACCCATGCTAGCATGGAAAGCGGACGTTAAATGATGATGATGAGGGGGAGGATGATGAAGGTTTAAATGTGAGCTATTAGAAGTTTCATGCCTTTTGTAATACAGTAGATGCATGAGATTGTATGGCATGATGCATACAATCCTGAAATCCTTCAGGCACAAACAATTTTGTGTGTGAATGTGTGTATAAATATAAGTGCACATACATACATAGATACATACATATATGTATGCATGTACAAGCACACACATACACATATGCATATATTTAAGGACTAGGCTGAAAGGGGGTAAGAGAAAGATTGGGAGGTAGAAATTGAAAGAGGGGAGATATAAAGATAGAGAACAGAGATATGGGGCAATGCAGGGGAATGGAGAGGAATGGAGAACAAAGAAACAAAGAGAGTGAGAGAGAGAAAGTGAGAGAAGGGAAAGAAATAAAAAGAAGAGAAAAGATGTGAGTGGGAAGGGTGTTGGGTGGAGGGGAGTGGCTGCAAACTGAAATATTCGTTTCTATTTTTTTCCATAATGTTTTCATTATTGACACTAAAGTTAGCAATAATTAGACTTATCTTTGGTCTCCTGATGAAAAGAGGAAGCTAATGAGATTTCAATTATTGTAGTGAAACTGACATTAATTAAGCAAATGGCTTGTTCATAAAATTCCTCTACTTAATTTAGCGACTAAAATAACATGCACAAATTAGATAATAAAGAATTAGCTTAAATCCTATAAACACATTAACTCAGTGCTTATCAGTTTAATGTTATTATCATAATAATAATAATAATTCATATCATTACTTACCATTATTATTAATATGATTATTAAATACACATACATACACACACATTTGCATAATATATACATAAGTATATATGAACATTTCATATATATATATATATCACAGAGCCACACACACATAATATACATATAAAAACACATATGTACACATACACCTATACACACATATATACATGTACACACACAAATACATATGTATATAGACACATATACACATATACATATAGACTACATATATATATTACACATCAGAGAGAATGCATATATGTATACACACACACACACACATACACGCATATATAGTGCCATGCAGGAAGATGAATTTTAAACGTAGACATTAATTAAGAAATGAGTGACGAATGAAAGGAAGTTATAAATCAATAGAGATAGATACATTAAAATCAATTATATAGTGTAATTAACAACCTCCATGTAGTGTAAATGTTGTATTTATTGTGTCAGAGTCATGAAAAGAGCAAAGAGAGATGGTGATTGCAAAGTGTTAAATGAAAAACATTGCATTCTGACTGAACAGACTTAAATGAGAGAAATCAACAATAATTACCAAACTTATCGAAACTGAAAGAGCTTTATTGAGATAATTCAGATAGGTTTGTAGTTGCTTTATTAGTTGTGTGTGAAGTTTCCATGAATTTATTTCATTTTATTCATTTATTATTTGGGAGGAGGATGTTGTTTTGGTTTTTAATGAGGTGGAAGTGTAGGTTGTAGAACAATCTGTTGGTGCATGCTAAAGAAAACGGTCGATATTCTTTTTATGTTTCATCTCAATGCAAAAACTAGTTGTTAAATTACTTTTTACTGTTGGGCTTAATTCTAGCTTTTAAATCTCTATCATTGTCATGTAATGTCCACTTTTCCATGTTTGCATGGGTCAGATGAAATTTGTTGAGGCAGATTTTCCATAACTGGATGCCTTTCCTGTTGCCAAGCCACACCAGTTTATATTTCCCTGTGGCCAGACATGTTTTACAAGGAAGACAGCAGAACAACATCACTTGTATGCTAGTGATGCTCATTAACGACGACCACATGATCTGTAGTGATGAGTACAACACACATGGATAGACAGCAATGGGCTTCTTTCAGTTTCCCTCAATCAAATCCATTCTGAAGACTTTGTTTGGATTGGAGAAATAGTAGAAGTCACATGCTGCACAGAGGAAGTGAACCTGAGACCACATGGTTTAGAAGCAAGCTTCTTATCCGCACAGTCATGTCTGCTGCAAGTGTCATCTACAATAACCACAGGCAAGCCAAAATTATGAGAGTATTTGGTAGATGGAAACTGAAAGAAGCTCATCGCGTGTATTTGTGTGTATGTGTGTATCCCCTTATCTTGACATTGTGCAGCAGTTGCAAACATGCATCAGCATAATAGAAACAGTGTTGTTTATTGTGAGTCTTCCATAGAAACATAGCTGCATTTTGCAAAGCAGGTGAGGATTGGTGAGGGGGGGGGGCATCTGGCCACTGAAAATCTGCCTCTTCAAATACTCTGTAATCCATTCAAGTATAGAAAAGTGAGTATGATGATGATGGTGGTGATAGATGTGTAGTGTCTTAGTGTTCAGCTATGTTGGGGCCATAAGGAAGGTGAATAAAAAGCTTGATATTAGAAGAATAAGATGTAGTCTGCAAGAAAGAAGAGTGCACTTGCATTTCGCATGTGGTGTGGATGGGGTATGAATGAGTGTTTGATATTGTGAGAACTGATAGAAGGGATCCTCAAAAGACGCAGAAGGAATTGTTGAGCAGCATGGCAAAGTCAACAAACACCAGTGATATAGGATAACATTTTAAGTTGGTGAAGCCGCATGCACCCACAAGTGAAAACATGGCGAAACAGTTATTGAAATGGTAGCACGGAGGAAATAGTGATGGAAATTGAGATGTATGCCTACGTTGGGTCTCTTGCTAATTATATTCCAGCTCAATTTCTCTTGACTGCCCTTTCATTGCTCTTGTATTTAGCATTTAGGCTTTTCACTATTCATTCAAAAGCATAAGATAGTTAAGAATGGGAGCTTGATCCAATCATGTCCCCAATTCCATAATATCCCATCATTCACTTGTTTTACTGTTGTGATAGAAGTATGATACTGTGTGGTATCAAATCTTCATACCTAGCAACCCTTACTATGTGAAAGCTAATTTAACACCTTCTCTCTCTCACTTTCACTCTCTGTATATATATATATATATATATGTATATGTCATCATCATCATCATTATTTAACATCTCTTTTCCATGCTGGCGTGGGTTGGACGGTTTAACTGAAAATAGGTAAACTAGGGAACTGTACTAGGTTTTAATCTGATTTAGTTTCTACAGCTTGATGCCCTGTCTAACACCAACCACACCAAGAGTGTAGTGGGTGCTTTGTATGTTACATTGGCACAGGTGCCAGTGACGAAACACCCGCATCGGCCATAACTGTATTTTCACTTGGCTGGACAGACCTTCTCAAGCATGGTGTATTGCCAAAGGTCTGTTATTTGTCATTTCCTCTGTGGAGGGGGTGGCGAAGTTTGAAGGCTGCTTTCTACATGTCACTGACACAGGTACCGGGTATATGACACCAGCATAACTATGATTTCCCTTGGCTTGACAGGTCTTCTCAATTACAGCATATTGCCCAACATTTAAAGGGTGCCTTTTACATGCCACCAGCATGACTGTGGTTTCACTTGGCTTGCCGGATTTTCTCAAGCACGGCATATTGCCATAGGTCTCAGTCACATGTCATTGCCTCCATGAGGCCCAATATTCAAAGATCATGCTTCCTCACCTCGTCACATGTCTTCCTAGGTCTCTCTCTCTCTATATATATAAGTGAGTGTGTGCACACACATACATATGTGTGTATGCATATGTATGTACTCATACTTTCCATTTCTCTTCTCTATTGCTATTAATAATTCAGTCCCTAGTGACTCACATTCATGGCACTAGAAGCCATGTAAATATAACCTTTTACTTCAATTTCACTCTATACACACATGCACTTATATATATATATATATATATATATATATATATGCATCCACTTTTATTAAACAGAACAACTCCAGATGGTACAAATGAGTTCTCCCTCTTTGATTGTCTCACATTTTAGAGATGTCGGGCAGAAGAATAAAGAAACACAAAAAGATGACAAAAGTCCTTATGTGATGACATCTCAAATGTCTACGTATTTGTGTGGTTTTAGTCTGGTTAAGTTGATATTTTCCAGTTCCATAACATATGCTTTTCAATGTTTACATTTCCTGAATAGCTCTGATCTTCTTTGTTAGTTAGAAGTCTTGATTTTGTAGGTTTTGGAGGCTTTTCCTTTTCTTTCATGTGAACAAATTATATGATTTTCTTCTATTTTTGCAGAGTTCAGATCTTCAATGATTGTACTTTTAATGCTCTTCTTTGAAACTTACCATTTAGTTGCCAGATGTACTCAAATAATCTTGTTGTATTCCTTTGTTCTAAACGTCCAAAACAGAATGTAAGATTATATAATCTTTCCATAAATTCTCTTCTGTCATAACTATGTAACAATTACATGCTACTTTAGTTAGTTTGTCTAAACATTTCCAACACACTACTTAGATTTGCACTTTTTCTGTGAATAAACAATTTCACTGGCTTCAAAAATTTTCATTTAAAACTTTGAATTTTTACGTGTTCAAACATTTTAACTACTTTTTTTTTAATATCTTACTCATTGTTGTTTTTATTTGAAATATGTAACTATTAATTTTCTTGTGTTCATTTGTTTCTGAACATTATCCATGTTTTTGCTGATCTTCATTTAATACCATAATGATCCACATTGCTTAGCGAAAATTAAATTAACTTCATATCATCATTTTTCAGCTCTGAGCTTAGGGACAAAAATCAATAGATTAAGAAAGCATCCCTGTAGAAGCAAGTTCACAAATAACAGATTCATAATTAAAATTAACTTGATGTGCTTCAAAATTCCATGCTATAAATTATTTCAGGGGAGATAATTTTTCTAAATGCAAATTTGATTATATAAACAGTGCTAAACGAAAACCAGAATGCCATTACTTCATTTGGTCTAAAAGACATTCCAGAAATACCAGAGATATATAAAAAAAAATCCTGAATGCCAAATTAACTTGTACTCGATTAAACATCTTACCTACAAGACTTAATTACATAAAAAGATTTCATTTTAATTTCATTTATATCCATTATTCTGTGTAAACAGACAGAATATAAAATATTTTCACAGAAACATTTTTTATCAAGTGATTACTTAAGTGTTCTCATAATGTAAGTCTTCATTGTTCTCATAATTAGTTTAAAAATATTTTGGTGGGGAAAATTTGATTATCTGTTCAGTAATTTCTTGTTTACTATAATTCTTTCTGCTTTTAAATAACAGTGTTTTTTTCATTTTTTTTTTTTGGCTAAAAGATATTCCACCATTGCCCTATCCGGGGGTTTTTCTTTCATTTTTCCCCTCCTCACAATAAAATACTGTCATTAGTTAAACACAAACACTTCACATTTCTTTGAGGAATAAGATCAGGCATGACCATTTCACGAAATGCATTCCATAGATGTTTTATCGTTTTCCATTTACTTGTTTCAGTCATTAGACTATGGCCATGCTGGGGCTCAACCTTCAAGAAATTTAACAAGACAATCACTTTCAGGACCAATATTTAAAAACTGTCTTTCTTCAGTCTTTCTGGCTGAACCACAAATGCTGCAGGTACATAAACTAACCCTGGTTATCAAGTGGTAGTGGTGGAGGGATACACTTGTATATGACAGACTTTCATAAAGATTCTAGCTACAAACTTCACTTGCAAGGTATTGGTCAGCTTAAAGCCAAGGTAAAAGACATTTGTCTGAGGTGCCACACATTGGGACTGAACTCAAAATCACACAATTACAAAGCAAACTTCTTAACCACACAACCACACTTAAGCTTGAAATGATTATGGATTTAGTGTGTTGCAGTAAAATAGACAAAATTTTCACTAACACAGTAAACCAGTGTTTAGAACACAATTTGGCTATAATGGCAGGCTTCATTTTAAATAAGAAACACTTTAAAAACAAACAGGATTTATATCAAGACATCAGAGATTGTCTCAGGTGTTTTGGTATTAAAACAGCAAGGAGGCGTTTTTATTTCATTACACAATTACATTAAGAAGGAGAATCTTAGCAATTAGATGTGTCTAGAATAAAATGCTTTGCACCAAAAAAATTCTGAAACTGATTCACATTCAGAACTAATGAGAAGAAAGTTCATTAACTAACTAATCTGTTAAGCTATTACATTTTTACATGGAATAGAAATGCTAAGATATAACTTCCATAAAGAACAGCAGCAGAGAATTAATTTATATAGGAACATTTTTCACCAACCAGTAATTAAAACAAGTAACAGATGATAACTTGTCAGGACCCTGCCCCCCTCCACTTCTTTCTCAACTGAAACATTTTTGTTATACTTTCCAATACACTATGTTTCAATAAGATTCATCTCTGATATATGAATGTGTGTGTGTGTGTGTATTGAGGGCACCAAAAACTAACGTTGCATTTCATTTAATGAGTTCAAATCAGCATGAAACATGTCACAGATGTATTTCTTGATTCAAAATCGCTAACATGGCCAATGACAGTACCACCTGACTGGCACTTGTGCCAGTGAAATGTTAAAAGCACATCTAAGCGTGATCATTGCCAGGGCCATGGATTGGCTCCTGTGCTGGTGGCACATAAGAAGCACCATTCAGGTGTGATCATTGCCAGTGTTGCTTTACTGGCACATGTGCTGGTGGCACATGAAAAACAACATTCAAGGGTAGTCGTTGCCAGTGCCACCAGACTGGCTCTCATGCAGGTAGCACTTAAAAACACCTTTTGAGTGGGGTCATTGCCAGAACTGCTGAACTGGCCCTCATGCTGGTGGCATGTAAAAGCAGCCACTACACTCTCTGAGTGGTTGGCGTTAGGAAGAGCATCCAGCTGTAGGAACTTTGCCAGATCAGACTGAGCCTGGGGCATCTTTCTGGCTCATCAGTTGTCAGTCAAATCGTCCAACCCATGTCAGCATGGAAAGCAGATGTTAAACGACAACAATGATGATGATGATGATGATGATGATAATATAACTGCCATATTATTACAATGCAATAGCGGTTTCCCATTTTCAAGCAAGTTTTCTGATTCCTCAGGCAAAAAGAAAAAAAGAGTAAAAGAGCACAGTTTTGGCCTCATTCTGCTTTCAAATGTTTTTCCACTGAAAATCTGATAGTGCCATACCTCTAAGTTACAGGGACATAAACAAACTAACACCAGTTGTCAAGCAGTGATGGCAGAGATGACAAACACAAAGACACCTGACAGGCTTCCACACAGTTTTCATCAACCAAATCCATTCACAGGACATTGATTGGCCAAGGGCTACAGTAGAAGGCTCTTGCCCAAAGTGCCATTCCCAAAGCTATGTGGTTACAAAAAGCAGCTTCCAGACCACACAACAACCATTGCAGAGGATCTTCAGAAAATATTTGCAGACATACAATACCAATAGCTTCTTCACATGAAGAGTGTTATTCACAAAGAACTGTATAATGGCTACAAAATTTTGGAATGGATGATTTTAGCAAAAATGCAGACAGTGATTTGTAAGGATTCAAGACAACTATAAAGATTTTTTTTCATTTGTAAGGATCCTTTGAATAATGAATTCTTTGGAGGTGTGTGTGTTTGTGTTTTATATGTTTGTAAAAGAAAATTTGTTGAAATATCTGCAGTTAGCTTCTGGAATATTTTAATGTTAAACCAAAGACTTGATAGAAAGCAGAATGAACTGAAAGGCATCAAAAACAAAAAAATTTAACATTTTACCAACTTCCACATTTTAAAGGAATCAAATAAGAGTGGATGTTATGGTATGAGCATAATAATAATAATAATAATAATAATAATAATAATAATAATAATAATAGTAATAATAATGATAATAATAATAATAATAATAATATTCCATCATATCCAGCAAAATACGATGTGTATTTTCATATGATAATAAGTAGTAATATTAATAAATTACCGATATGCTTGCTCTCTCACTCTCTCCCACTCTCTTTCTCTCTCTCTCTCTCTACATACACACATATATATACACTCATACATAAGCACACACACACACACATACATACACATGCATGCACATGCATGCGCGCACACATACTCTGTAACTGTATGCTTACATTAGTATCTGGACATGCACTTTACCAACCACCCGTATTACATGCACTCACTCACATACACACTTACAGAGGAACACACACACACACACACACAAACACACACACACACGCACACAAACACACACACACACACACACACACCACACACACACACTCACACACACACACACACTCACACACACAGGTCTGGCATGCTTATCTTTAAATCCAGTAACCCCTAAAAGCAATGTCATGAAATCCTCTTCTGCTTCAGAGCTGGTCGCATTATCATTATCTGATGATTCTGGAAATTTCCTTGAGCTGACATACGGAATCAATTAAACCCTCTTCTTAACTCATGCTGGCATTAGCGACAAAATTTAAATGAAATTGATTCTTCAAATATATTATTCATTCCTTTCAGACTTTTGCTTGTCCCTGTTGAATCAAATGCAGCCCTATTTTACTTCAATGTGTTTAAGGATCTCAATAAGAATAATAAAAGTGATTTCATTTACTTGCTTCAAGAGCATCAAATGAAGGAGGAATTTCAAAGAAGAGTAATTTAAAATGACAAGGTTTACATAGAAATTGAATAAAGAAAAATCTTCAGAAATTGAATAAAGAAAAATCTTCAACAAAATGAAAATTATATGAAATACACAACTGAATAAAGATTTCACCATTCTGACACACAAGGAGCTCAAACTAGGGTCAAAGAACTCGAAAATTTAAGGGTTACTTTGACTATTAAAGGAAGTGCCTTTTTTGCAATAGTAATTCTTTGATGTACAGATGTACAGGGAGAACAGAATTTTTAATTCTGACCTGTTTAACACATTTAGAGAAGACCAACAATTTCCTTTTCACTTGCATCATCCATTCTAAATGGAACGAAAGAATAAAAAACAAAACAAAGATATGGGTTTGACTAAAATTGAGTGTCTGTCCTTCAATTCATTTAGCCTCACAGACTACACACCTTTGTTGCCATATTCCCCAGATATGGCAAAAGAAGAGCAACAACGAAGTCTTTGTGATAGACGAAACTGAGAGCTGGTTCAGTCCTACACATGATAACAACTGTTTGCCACAACTCTGCAAGTCTTTAATGCTCAGATACTGAATGTGTATAAACAGAAATTGAATTCTTTGAATTGAATGTATTCCATACATTTGGACAAACAAACACAAATGAAAACAATACCTCCGCCTTTGCTACGGTGGAGGTAATAATGCAGTACCCTGATGCAGTACTGGGTAGTAACTCTCATGGCATTCAATCTTAACTGAATGGAAGTGATATCATGTACATGTTTTGCCTTGGAACAAAAAGATGGGGTTTGAATAATTCACCTCTGGATATGTGGGTGTTTCATTCATCATCCTTAGGGACCTTCTCAGCTGGATGGGCTACTCGACCTGTAGAAAATTCTAACTGGGTCCCACCTGCAAGATCATGGGCTGTTTATCTTGATATGAGATCACCATGTCACACACATATGGTTGTGATACATGTGTCTGGTGTACCCTTATCGGATGGGTAGTCGTGATGGGTAATTGGGCTTCATATATTTGTAACCCACTGTAACTTTGATGTTATGCACTGTTCCCTAACACAATAATGATGATGATGATGATGATGATGGTGGTGGTTACAAAGTTTGGTCCTGGCAGTTTTAAGGGCAAAGTGATCCTCAATTCAATTAATTTCAATATTTGATTGACTTTATCAACCTTAAAAGGATGAAAGGATAAGTTAATCTCCATGGGATTTGAACTCAGAATGAAAGGGACACAGCTAAAGACCATAAAACATTTTTATCAATGCTCTGCTGATTCAGGCCTGAATAATTTCTGATTTAAATAGATAGCAAGATTGAGGGAAGGGTTTAGTTGATGACATCATCTTCTGTACATGACCAGCATTTTATTGTTTCAATTCTGAAAGGATGAACAGCAAAGTTGGCCTCAGCACAATTTTCAACTCAGAATGAGCTCAGAGTTGTATCTAAATCCTGAAATTATGTGCAATGTTGTAATCCCCAAAATACATAAGAAAGAGATGAATGCCCCTAATTCCCTTACCTCACTAGCAAACTGGATCCTTTGCTCTTCTTTCTCTTGATAATCTTGTCGAAATTTACTGGCAGTTTTATTTGTCATTTGGATTTTCACATCAAGTTCTTTGTTATTCTCAACCTCATTGTCATAAAACCTTTTCTTCTCAGCAATTTCATGTTCCTTTTGTAAAATTCGGAGCTTCAGCAAATGTATTTGCTGCAATGGAAAAAAACCAAACAAAATGTAGAGAATAAAATACAGATATTTAAAAAAAAAGAAATGAAAAATGAAAAAATAGCAAACAAAATCAAGTAGACAACTGCCTAAACAAGGAATATCAACGCCAATAGTTTTGGCATACTTAAAAAAAACGAAAATAAGTTTTATACTTTTGCAAAAATGAAAAAAAGCAAAAATCATAAATATGTAAATAATAACTTTCTTTCAATTGAAATACATAGAAGAGGCATCTATAATTAAAAGAAAGTCGGACAACAGCATCAAAAACATATGACAACCATCTTCAAAGGAAAATGTTTTATTGGTTTTCATTTTACCTCTTTATTCTGGGGGTAGGGATAATAAAATATGGTTTTATTTAAAGAAATAGTGCCTGTAGAATATGTTGTAAAACTGTTAACTAAATGATTTTAGGAGACAAAAAGGCAACTGCTAGACAATGTGGTGTTGGTATTAAAATGATTTCTGATACAAGTTAAAAAAAGCATTGAATGTTTCATGTAGAATCATGGCAGTTGATTGTGTCTTGTGCACCATATATCTTAATCAATTGCAATATTTAATTTAACAATCACAAAATATTTGAATCTGGTTCAAATGAACATGTTAAAAACTCTGTTGACTTGTGGACAATTTTAATTTTTAATATCAAGAACCTTAACAAAATACTGACGAGCATGCTGTCATGACACTTCAACAAAAGCTTTCATATTTTTATCTGAAAGTTCAAAAGTTATGAACATTAAACAATGGTCTTTGGCATATTACTATCAGGAATGATGCACAATGCTTATGATAGAACATATTGAACATAATGCTATTTCAACTGGTAATTCAACTGTTATGAACACAACCCAATGCACCTGTGATTCAAAACAAACCAGCAGCCCTTTCCTTCATAGTTCTAAAACCAACTGACTGGATTACTATGTGATACACCACACCCCTACTGTTAACACCAATGTTTTAAGGAACAGTGCTTATTCAGAACTGGCCAACTCACCTCTCTCTCCATCAATTCTAATCTATTTATTACACATTTCTGCTGCTTCTCATTGTGTTTACTAAAGTTAATCAACTAAATGCTGAAGATATTGGACAATTAGCCAAGAGTTTGGTCATTTGTAACATCTATAAGCAAGACTAGCTGAATATTAGTATAATTTGATGGTATAATTTGCTGTTACAACCCAACAGTGAATTATTGTTCATGAATTATGTGTCAGCTTGTACATGAAATTTTCTGAAAAGTACCAATATTTCATTGAGGGGTCTTGGTTAAAAGAAATATCTAAAAGGTACTTCATTAAGTTGCTTTCTATTTTGAGTTCTAATTCTGCAAGGATCAATCTTGATTTTATTCATTCCAAGGACTTATTAGTGCAAATTATATGTTGTTCCTTCACATTAAAGCAAAAGAAGCTTGTTGTGTGTGTGTGTGTGTGTTGTGTGTGTGTGTGTGTGTATGTGTGCTTATTTTTGTGTTTGTGACAACTGGTATTGGCTTGTTCATGTTTCCATAACTTAGCAGTTTCACAATAGTGAGTGATAAAGTGCCGGGCTGAAAAAAATGAACACTGGGAGAATTTTTTTGACTAAACCCTTCAAGGCAAATCCCCAGCATGGCCACTGTCAAATGCCTGAAACAAATGAAAGATAATCTTGCTCACAGCATTTTCTGATTGGAACTCCACTCTTCAAAATGATTTAGCTCATATCTCTCAGTTTCTAAATTCTTACAATATAAACATTATAATTAGAAATCATCATTATTACAATTTCAGAGGAATAGACTTCAGAATCAGTAGAGCATTAAATACAACATATTGTCATATTTAATTCAAATCATAATTATTCCGCACAGCTTCAGTTTCTCGTCCAACAGTTCAAGTATTACAAATACAACACAATAACATTGATGCAATATAAACTTACACTGTTTCATCTAATAAAAATCTTGATAAAAAATTTAATTCTATTCAACAAGTCTGCATCAAGTGTATGGAATATATCTCATGTTGATTTTGAGGCATTTATTAAACACCATTTGCAGCTTATTTCTCTTTAAATGTCATCATTTGTTTTCTATAGCAAATGTACCCTTAGTGTATATTATATGACAAAAATATGTGTGTGTATATAAGATTAAGTATATATACAAAGGGACTATTCTGTTAATTTTGTTTTCTCATTTAAGTCACCAGTAAATATTCTTGGAACTTTCTTTATTGGGAAACTGTTAAGAAGGACATAGGCAAATCATCATCTGGTGCCGATTAATGATAGCCAAGCCAAAAATGCAACAAAATGCATGCACCCAGTCACACACATGGCTGGTAAGTCCTTCACCAAACATAAAGTCAGTGAAGATCGATTCCTTTTCCCAAGAGCCAACTGTCAGTGTAATTATTTTGCCATCGTCATTATGGCCATCATACCATTACCATTGTAACTGTTGAAACTACTACCATCATCATCATCACTCCCATTGTCATTATTCTCCTCCTCCTCTCCCTCCTCTTCATCATTATTGTCACCACCCTGTCCATCACCACTACCACCACCCTAAAGACTACAAGTAATATTACTTCCCGCCACTTCCAATCCAAGCACACACACACACACTGCCACCAACACTTTAGATGTTTCTTTCCATAAGCTTGTGATTAACAGACAGAACAGTCACTTTATTTATAGTCACACATCACTTATAATCACATGATATACAGATTTTATATGCGGAAACACACGGCAAATACACACACATTACAATACATGGTTTAGTGAGTTTAGCCAACACCACAACAACGAACATCATCGCTCTTGGACCGATGAGAATTGAACGTCGTTTTGTTGATGAATTTGGCAGCAAATGTCTAAAGAATAAACAAAAACAAAAAAGAAACTGGTTTATTTTTTTGTTTTTGTTTTTGGAATAAATGAGATTCAAAAACTGGTGACTCTGGAACAAATCTGATGATGTGACACAGATGAACGAGAGAAACATTTCAGTCAATTACTGTAACACAATTATGTTGGATTCAATTAGATTCTGTTCATCCGCTCAACCATGAAAAAGAAATTAACACCAATTGTTGCTGTTGTTGCTATGTTTAGCCCTAGGTTAGCCCTATATAGGCATGGACTTGGTCAAACACAGTGCAGCTATTTCATCAGACATATTTATCTAGGATTGCCTTATCCAATGTAGTTCTTGATGTATTCAGACTACATCCTGTAATCACATCCTTTTTTAAGACAATAAAAGAAGTAATTGGAGCAAAATTTACCCAATGATGGGGGGGGGGCGGTTAAGATATAAACATAAATACTCAACAGACATGGGTGTGTGTTTAAAGAGTTTGCTTCCCAATCACTGGGTTTCAGGTTCTATCCCACTGCATGGGTGAATGTCTTCTGCTATAGCCTCAGGCCAACCAAAGCCTTCTGACAGGATTTGGCAGACAGAAACTAAAAGAAGCCCAACACATGTATACATGTTTGTGTGCATATGTGTGTGTGTGTACATGTAAATGTATGTGTGTGTGCGTGTGTGTTGAGATCACAGGATAGTTGTAAATGAGCATCACTGTCTAAAACCAGTTCCCATTTCCAGTCTTCTGTGAAAAGCTATTTGTCCACAGGCAAATGTTACGTTGCTTTGAAAGAGGTGAGAGTTGGTGACGGGGAGGCCATTTAGCTGCTGTAAAGAATTCCTCTCAGTGAATTCTGTCTCAGCCATTGCAAGCAAGGAAATATGGATCCTAAAACAATGAGGATGACAACTTCACTCTGCATCATAAAAACAATAACATGCAACATATTTGGTTGTGTCTGGGGAGGGTCATTCTCTTTTGGTGCCTTATGATTTAACACACACACTGGTAAAATTTCCACTCATTTACTTTAGTTTTCTAAAATTTTCATTATGTCTTACGAACTCACATAAAGAATCTTGCAAACCAAATACAAAATGCAAAGTATTTATAATCAACAATCAATAATACCCAATATTAATGGTTTTTGACCTGAGCAATGGTACATAATGGGGTGGAGAGGAAGGCGGCAAATGTCGGGGGGGGGGGCTGTTGAGGTGTATCATGATATTTCTATGAAATAAAATACTTAAAATAGTTACAAAATTTTTAAATAGGTTTTCCAGAAAAATCTTTCTTGGGATGAGAATATAACAATGTGTTAGAAATGAATGGAAACATGGCTGATGATGCTGCAAGGTCCAACATAATTTCATTATGTAAGTCCTCACCTTCGTTAGTAATCATTATTATAATTTTTGTGAAATCTGTCCGTCTGTGACATAACTTCCAGTTTTGTCTGCTATTTCCCCAACTCTCTCGCACCCTCTGCATGTCTATGCACACAGCAGATCTCTTTCAACACTATCATTAAAGACACGGAAGCAAAAATATGAATCTCTGTTCTCTCTGAGCCTCTCTCCCTCTCCTTCCCCTCCCCTCTCTCTTTCCCGCTTCTGTAAGTATAACAACACATGAATACACATACACACAGGAATATAACAACACATGAATACACATACACACAGGAATACGACAGCTGTATGGTCGGTCGTCTGCCAATGTATGTATGCATGTTGAAAAACACATTTCTCAATAGAATCATTTAAAATAGTTAATTTATTAAGATAAAACAACCGAAAACAGAAAATTTCGTATTTTCAAAGATGAGCTTTTATAATTAAATCTTTTTAATGATTGTGTCGAGAAATTTGGGTTTATCAGTGTGTGTATGTGTGTGTGTGTGTATGAGAAAGAGAGAGAGAGAGTGTGTGTGTGTATTCATACATACTGTGAGGCAGAGAATACTGCTGTCCTATTCACAAGAGTGTGTCTGTATGTATATACTCTTTACTCTTTTACTTGTTTCAGTCATTTGACTGTGGCCATGCTGGAGCACCACCTTTAGTCGAGCAAATCGACCCCGGGACTTATTCTTTGTAAGTCCAGTACTTATTCTATCGGTCCCTTTTTGCCGAACCGCTAAGTGACAGGGACGTAAACACACCAGCATCGTTTGTCAAGCAATGCTAGGGGGACAAACACAGACACACATATACATATATATATACGACAGGCTTCTTTCAGGTTCCGTCCACCAAATCCACTCACAAGGCATTAATCGGCCCGGGGCTATAGCAGAAGACACTTGCCCAAGATGCCACGCAGTGGGACTGAACCCGGAACCATGTGGTTGGTTAGCAAGCTACTTACCACACAGCCACTCCTGCGCCTATGTATATATGCATCATTATATAGGGGGAGAAAGAGAAAGAGAGAGAGAAGAGAGGCAGAATGAATGGAGATTTATACATTTTTTCAGTGTTGTAGAAAGCTGCTTTGTTTAAAAGATCTTTCTCTCTCTCCCTATCTATCTATCTATCTATCTATCTATCTATCTATCTATCTTTTTGTCTGTCTGTTTATCTATCAGTCTATCTGTCTATATATCTATCTCTCTATCCATCTATTTATTTATCTATCTGTCTATCTATCTATCTGTCTGTCTGTCTGTCACTCAAGCCCTCCTCTCACACACAAGTGACCTAGACAACTCCAAAACGTTGTTGACCTCACTTTTTTCCATTCAATCATTTCAGAAATATACTCAAATGATTATTTTCTTTTAGCCATTATTATATTCCTTGACTGTTTCAGGAACCAAATTTAGTCTTTAAAGATGGCAATGGTCTCTTGCAAAGTAGAGGTTAAAAACTTATATGCATTTTGATTTATTAAATTTTTCTTTTATTTCATTATTGTTTTTACTTTCTTTTAATTTCTTTCTTACCTATATATAAGTGCAAGTATGGCTGTGCGGTAAGAAGCATGCATCCTAATGACATGATTCCTGGTTCATTCTCATTGCATGGCACCTTAGGTAAGTGTCTTTTGTTATAGTTTTGAGGTGACTAAAGCCTTGTGAGTAGGTTTGGTAGATGGAAACTGAAGAAGCCCATTGTATATGTGTGTGTGTGTGTGTGTTTATCTGTCACCACTGCTTGTGAGTGTAACTTAGCAGTTCAGTGAAAGAGACTGATGGAATATGTACCAGGCTCAAAAAGTAAGTCCTGGGGTTAATTTATTCAGCTAAAAATTCTTCAAGGCAGTGCTGCCCCTGCATGGCCTCTGTCAAGTGACATTTAAAAGATAAAAGATACCTGTATTTCAACGAAGCAAAGCATTAATTATTCTAAGAACAATGTACCATATTCCAGTTTC
The DNA here is from genome assembly GCF_006345805.1 of Octopus sinensis. Taxonomy (NCBI): domain Eukaryota; kingdom Metazoa; phylum Mollusca; class Cephalopoda; order Octopoda; family Octopodidae; genus Octopus; species Octopus sinensis. Next base: position 25,187,021 of record NC_043015.1, read on the forward strand.
AAAAAGAATTTAACAAAAGCTTGCAACACACTATGAAAGTTTAAAGCAAAGCATTTATTGTATGAGATATCAATGGAAAATAAGCGAAACTAGCATCATGCTTGTATGGGTTTAAAGGGGGTACATAGGGGAATAGTATTTTATGGTCTGATGCCAACTCTTTCCTGTTTCTAAGTGAAGGAATAATTTCCCCAAACCATAAAATGACCAGACATGTTTATGCAGAGAACTGGAAACAAATGACATCATATAGATGATCCTTTTGTTTATGGAAATATCATGACATGACAAGAAGCCTGGACATGTTTCCGCAAATGTTTCAAGCAGCAAACAGCAATAAAGACAAGGAATGCGCACACACACACACACTTGCTGACATGCGACAGACTTGTTTCTGTTTCTGTCTACCAAATCCACTCAAAGTACTTTGGTCAGCTCAGAGATATAGTCGAAAATACTTGCCTAAGGTGCCATGCAGTGGGACTGAACTGGAAACCACATGGCTGAGAAGTAAAGTTCTTGACCATTCCTGCACTTATCACTACACCAAAAGAAATTCCTGCACAAAATTCTGTTCGATTTGAATAACTTGCTTTGTTTTGAGCAAAATATTATAAGGTGGAAGAAGGGTATTTGTAAAGCAGGAAAAGTGGAGATGGTGGGGGATTATGTTAGAAAACAGGAGGGGGGTGCCACTGCTCTATAAGCTATATTTTTCCACCAAAGCTACCAATGAAAGAATTACATGTTGGAATAATAACAAAGAAATACCCAGGACTTTCGAAATATCACTAGACATTTGTTCTAAAGCTCTACCAATTCAGTTTAATTCAACCAGCACTGTGTTGATGTCAACAACTTTTGAGTTTTGATGCAAATTAAAAAGTTCTGGTGTGGGTAATATGCAACAATAACAAATTTTAACGATATTTCTACTGGAATCATGACAATGTAATTGAATTGCATTATAAATCTAGCAGATTAATTAGATCAAGCCACTATTAGTTGTCAATTAATTGAAATTATGAATTCAAATTAAACTTATTACACTAGTTAACTATTCCCTACTCTTGCAGCAAACATTTACAATATAAACTTCACATCTGAATTTTAATCTTGCCAAAATTTGTTTTACTGAAAGATTGCTCGCCTGGACACTTTCAGCTCTGCAGTGGTTTCTGTTTGCTTTTTATGATCTCATTTCAAATTAAAGCCAAGCCATTCCTGCATTCTATACTTTCCATGGAATGAAATGATTTATATGTATATACATACACATACATTGGTCTGGCTGGTCCATGTACGGTCCACTGCATGACCAGGGCCTCAGCATGCTCTCACCACCAAAGAATGGCTTGAGATCATAATTCTTGTGGATATCAAATTTAGTCTCATAAGGAAAATTTGGTACCCAAGATTTGGGGAAAATTCAGGTGAGTGAAACAGGTGTGCAATTAAGCCTTTTGTTCCCATATTTCTGTGGAAATATGCTACCTCTTTGTTTCAATTAATTTTGAAAACAACATAGAAAATTTACTAAAATAACTCATTATTAATCTGGTGTAACTAAAAATGAAATTTTGATGGAATGTTTTAGATCACTTTAAAACTGGAATTTTGTATCATAAAACCAAGGGTGGTCTCGGGTGGATTGGCATGAGAAGGATTAAATGGGTTTGAAACCAAGTTTTTGGAGATTTTTAGACTTCCATTTAGAGATTCAGTTGTTATTTCTAGCAAATTGAGCAAAAATACAGAGAAGCTTTCCTTCATTCTTCTATAGACTTTCCTTCATTCTCCTGTAGACTTCTGACCATATTTTGAGAACGATGGATGTAGTAACAGACTGGAGGAACCAACACAGGAAGAAAATTGTGTCTCATCTTTGCAAGGAGAGATTCTTCTCTCATCAATTTAGTCTTACAGGAATTAAGATTAACAAAGTTTTTATGAGAATGAGATTATCTTACTGAAAAATACCATCTCCACTTATAACTGGTTTAAATCAGTCACATGAGTAAATAAGGGGAGGGGGTTAAACTCCACTATCAACATCAACATAATTATAAGGCTATGAGGAGTAACACATGGTCACATGACTGGATAGAAATAGCAACCAAATACCCTTAATTGTACTCCCATGTTAAAGAAAAAGCATGCACAAAGTACATATAGCTGTATGTAGGACAACATAGGAGACGGGATGGTCATGGCTGGATTACATTGGTTCATAGATCTGCTTAGTCAGGTATTGTCTGTGTCTATACAACAGCAATAACAATAAAATAGTTGTGGCGCTACACTACAGAAAGTCTCAAAGAGCCTGGGAATGAAATCACACAAAACTTGCTTTGTTTTCAATAGAAATCTATGATTGTGCAAAACGAGGCTCACTGACGTCAACACCAACACCATCGTCAACATCAACATCATGCTATTTCAATCACTGTTGCCACAAGAATTTAACATTATCATCAGCCTCACCATCTCTGTCATCATCAGAATCACTGCCACAAACACAAGTATCACCAATATCATCGTCATTGCAGTCATTGCTGTCATCATCATTATCATCTTTGTTGCCAACATTGTCATCACTATCATCATCATCATCATCTTGTCACCATGTTTGTCATCATCACAACCAGGAAGGCTGACCTGGGATATAAAACTGATCTCATAGCATGCAAGGTGCTGCCTCACAGCCTCCATTGCTCCTCAAGTGAAATTCTTTCTTTCTTTTTGATATTTTCCCCCAACCCTTTCTGCTGCTAAATATTTCTCCTGATGGTTTTTCCTGTCAGTTACTATTTTTGTTCCAGTTTTCAACAAAAGGTTGAAAGAGAAAAGGTCAAACATTATTACGCATCCACAAGAATTCCATAAGACGGCCACTAAAACAGACATTCCTAAACTGTCCAGAACAATGACCATGCTGGGGCATCACATCAAAGGGTTTAGTTAAACAAATTGACCCCAGTACGTTTATAAAATATGGTCTATCAGTCTCTTTTGCTGAACTGCTAAGTTACAGGGCGATAAATAACCTGTTGTCAAATGAGAGGAGGGTGGGGAAAACCAATGCAAAAACACAGACTCACACACACAAATCCAAGAACACCCTGATTATCAAGGACACAATCCCTCATCTAACTGTTGCCCTCCAATACACAGGCAAATGCACAGAGCAGCTCCATTTACCCCAAACCCTTCGGCCACAATAACCCATCTTTTGAGAAACTCTTCAAGTGGGGAGAGTAACTCTCACTCCATCCTAACAATATCTGCTCTGAATTAACTGGTTTTCCTCAAATTGTTACAAAACCTCAACACCATATTAAGACATTGCAATTTATTTAACAAGTTTCTGCAAATCTTGCAATAATAAGAACTAATATTCTCGCAGTTTTCTTTCATTTCAATTTCATTTTTCGTTTGTTTTTTTTAAATATTGCTTTTAGGTTATTTGGCATTATTTGTTGATTTTTTTTATAAATTCATTTGTTTTGTTGTTAAGTGTGTGTTTGGTAAAGGTGTGTGTGGGTTGGTTGATCTTTATTAAAATGATGTATTGTTTCTTAATTAATTTTTAGATGAGTTATATATTTCAAAATTAAACTTCAAGTTTCATTAATGAAATTATTTTCAATATGAAATCAAACTGTTTGATGGCCTTCCGAACATATATTTAGAATTTTTACCCACTACAATGAACAAAATTATTACAAAAATAATAGAAGTAAATAAAGAAATATTATGAATTTGTTGCTTATGGACACAGACGTGACTATGTAGTTAAGAAATTGGCTTCAAAATTACATGGTTTCCAGTTCAAATTTCATGCACAGCTGCTTAGGTCATTTGTCTCCCAGTATAGTTTTAATTTGCCAAAAGTTGTGAGGGAGATGTGGTCTAAGGAAAAGAAAAGTGAAATCAATGAAATACAACAGAAATTTTCTGAGTTGAAAATTGTATGAAACCTAAGCAACTTTGAAATGTGAAATCACTTTACATTGTGTGTGGACCGCACAGATGTTGATGCTAAGGCTTTTAGGTGACCATAAATGGTTGAGAATGCATTCAAGGCACAGGCATGGCAGGCACATGGGTGGCTGTGTGGTTTGGAAGCTGGCTTTCTTACTAAATGGTTTTAGGTCCAATCCCACTGTGTGACATCTTCAGCAAGTCTTCTACTGTAAGCCCTAGGCACACCAAAATCAAACATGACTAATATGTTTGTGAGTTGAGGTGGTGGTGGGGGGTGCATGCATGTGTGCATGTGTGTGTGCATATATGTATGTCTCTCTCTGTCTCTCTTTCCCTCTCTCTCTCTTTCTCTCTGTCTCTCTCTATATATATACATACACACACACACACAGACATATGCGTTAGTGTGTTTACGTGTGTGAATGATTTCATATACCACTTGTTTGCCCACCAGTTATAAATAATGGGTTTGCTGATGTTTGCGTATAAGACTTCTTGACATGTCTTGACAAGTTGCTGCATTTTTGTAAACAAAAGGCTCGTTCATATGGTGTCATTTGTTTCTAGTTCTCAGCACAAACATGTCCAAGCTGTTTCTCATTAGATAGACTGGGGGATTATTTCCTCACCACAAACTAAGAGTGAAGTTTGGTGACAGGAAAGGCATAAGGCCGTAGAAGACTTGGTCTCATTTTACACTTATCTGGCCCTTGTAGGCATGAAAAAGAAGATGATAAAGCGACAATGATGATGACAGCAGAATACACAAAGTGGAACAAGCAATCAAATGATAATATGATATAATGTCATAGTAATCAAATGAGAGTATAATACTTGATGTTACATAGTATGTTTCAAATCTTAGTTGGACTGTGTAAAGAGGTAGCATCAGCCCTTTAAAATTCCACAGCTGTGCTTACAGGGGTTTGAATAAGGCTAGTTGACAACAATGGCATTGAGCAAAGGATTCTAGAGATGATGGCAGTATTAAATCACATAAAGCATTATCTCAAACTACCTCAAGAACAAGAAAAATAATCCAATCTACAAGTCTTAGAATTACCATTCTTTGAGGTATTTTTGCACATAACAAGATGAATAGTTGACCATAAAACAAATCTTATAGATACCTTTACATAGTCACTTAAAATGCTAGAAATAGCAGCTAAAACTCTCTGATATGATACTTTACCATTTTGAAGATATCAATAACATTATATAATATAATTCTAGAAAAATCCCCAAAATGTAAAAAAAAAAAAGTGATTTGGCCACAGTTGCAACAATTTTGAACATAAGTTTACTCCAAGTTACCCTGGATCCAATCAAAGGCAATTACCCCTTGTCTAAAAAATTTCTTGCTCATTAGTGTGATTGCTGGTTTCAAAATCACTTCCAGGGTCACTCTCTTTGGATTTGGTTCTAGAGCAGCAGTGATTTGGACAAAGCTACCTTTGAAATGATACATTTCTAAATCTCTCAGAGAGATTTATGCAGTAGCAGCATGATAAAATAATGGTATGTTGTCAAGAGTATGTATTATTTCCATTTTCAAAAATCAGTGAATGTATTTCACTTGAAATATGTTTTCAAAGGTAAATAAGCATCGACAGCTAGCAAGCCATGCTACTCCAGCTGATGATGAGCAATGACTCTGAAACTAGTCTCTGAATGATGGCTTTGCTGGGTGGAGGTGCTTATCTCCCCCTTTGAAAACATAAGGACACAGAAACTGTGTCGAGTCCAACAGGAAACGGTGTTTCTTAGGGCTAAATAGCAGTAGCATTCTTCCCTTTCATGGTACTGTCACATTAAGTTTATCACTTTAATGCTATCTTTCTTTGCATTTCTTGCACCCAGGACCTCAGATAAAAACTTGTCAAAATCTGTTTTGAACACATCCACATCTATGCCTTGTAAATCTCTGGAGATTTTTGGCAAGGTATTAAACTGTAAGCACTTTCTATATAGAGCCCTTGCTGTAGATGGGACAAGTGGGAAGATTTCTGTTTTGATATGTAAGGATGGGCACAGTTCTTATTATGGGTTTTATATATTATGCAATTAAAGTCACATTATTCGATGATGTGTGTGTGTGTGTGTGGTGGGGTATTCATTTATGTATATTAATTTGATTCAAAGAGACCCTGTATAAACAAAAAATATGTTGTTTAGAATTAAAAAGAAAAATGTTTTCTCAGTTTCAGTTGTGTATCTGAACTCATTGTCTGCAACATAACTTATGGTGAGTTAATTCACACGATACAACAATGGAAATGATTAAAAACTAAAAATTAAAATTAAAATACTTTTTTGTTAGTAAACGTAATGTTAATTATACCTATTGTGCATTATTACAATCATCATGGCAACAATTATTTTTCTTCAGATTCTAAATATTGCTTTCTACAAACCTCAAGGTTTTGAAATTTCTGTTATACTTTGTTCTGGCGGCAGCTTATCTTTTCTTTTCATTTTTTTGTTTTATGTTTGTTGCATACTATCATTCTCATTTTGAAAATAAAATAATTGACAAAAACCAAAGGTGCTAAAACCATGTGAGACACTAACTTTTCTAAATATAATCTATTTTTGCTATCCTAAATCGAAACTCCTTTGTCAACAAATAATCTAGATTTAATTACACACACACACACACAAAATATTAAATAAATGACAAAAATAAAGAGGAAATTATGCTATAAAATCCATTAGCTTATGGCTGTTTCTGCTGTGAGATGCAATGCAATCAGTGGTGAGTGTTTGTGTTTCACCTTACAGCTCTCTCAGACACTTAAAATGACGTGCAAGTTTATTTGGGAAAGCATTTACACATGTATGCATCTATATATATACTGTATGTAAATAGTGAGATAACACATACACACACGCATACACGCATGCATACACACACACACACATAAATGTGAGTGGATAAATGAAAAAGAATCACTCATTGTCATAATTTAAAAGAGGCTCATTTCGCCCACCCCATACAATTTAGAGTTTTGTCAACTCATCACAGGAACCTTGCTCATCATCCACACTTCCATGCTTCCATCTTTTCCACAGCTGCCTGTTGTCAACCTTTACCTGTAACCAAGCATGGTCAAAGAGAAGGTGGAAAATGGATGACATTCATTTACAATCATCTAGACATGCAGACTCAATTATACATGCACAAACATATATGTATAATATATATATATGCATGTGTATGTATGTGTGTCAGTGTGTGTGCGTGTGTATACACAGATATAACATCCATATTTGTATACTATTTTATTTTAAAATTTAATTAATCATGTAAAACTGTGTTTAAAAAATATATTAATAAAATATTTCCTGCACATTTCAAGAATGCATTTCTGTATTACTTTCTAATTTTATTTTTAACCTTCTTTGTCATAATAATTGTGATTTTCCTTTTTATCTTCTTTATAATTTAAAAATGTTTTCATTCTACAACAGTAACATCTAATAATGTTAACATGCAAATATGAAGCAAGTAAGAGCAAATAATAAACAAGCGTGTGCACACACATGCACACACACACACACACAAATATATATATGTACATATATAAATATACATATATATATATATGTATGTATATACACATATATACACACATATATATATACATACATATATATATATATACATATATACACACACATATATATATATACATATATGCACATATATATATACATATATATATGCAGATATAAATATACACATATATATATATGTTTGTGTATATATATATATATGTATGTATGTATGTATGTATGCATGCATGCATGCATGCATGTATGTATGTATGTATGTATGTATGTATGTATGTATGCATGCATGCATGCATGCATGTATGTATGTATGTATGTATGTATGTATGTATGTATGTATGTATGTATGTATGCATGCATGTATGCAGTGTGTGTTTGTATATATTGAGAGAGACAAATGAAAAAAAAATGAGAAGGACAGCCTATTTTTATCTAAATATATCATTTCAGAAATTTATGAAAATAGTAATATAAAATAGAATATACTGAAGCTTTGTATGAATATCAATTTTTGCAAATAATATTCTGGTGTCTGTGAATAAGGAAATTTTCAATGATAAATTAAATATTTCACCAGCAAAATATATTAGAAAGATTAGATGATTATCAAAGTAGCTTTTACATAATCAAAGCACTGCAGCCACTACAAGACTCATCAGCTCAACACTATTTTGAGGATTTTCACAACACAAGTTTCAGTCCTTGCTGCTACTGCTGCTGCTGCTGCTGCTGCTGCATGGTGTCTAGTGTGCTTTGATGAAGTTGAGAGATATGTTAGTGGAGTGCAAGCTCCTTGTAGGATCACCCATGCTGCTAGACAGGTCAGAGGTTAGACTAATTTGGACCACTGCTTCCCAGATGTAAAAATGGGTCTGTGTGGGGTCAAGAACCATACTTAGAAAGAAAAAAGGCGAAGTCAGAGAAGTATTGATGGGAATTCAAAACCAACACGATGTGGGAGAGGCAGGTTTTCTTCAGGAACTGAGAAATACTGAAGCAAGTGATGCAGTGTGTGAGTGTATGCATGCATGTGCACATGCATGTGTGTGTGTGTGTTATATTAGAAGCAGTTATTTTAACCATATCAGCCAAGCAAAACTTACCCTAAAATTGCCAAGGAAGTGATGAAATTATCCAGTCAGTAAAGAATTTGTATTGTATTACGTTTGGCATAAATCTGGGGTTTTTTTTTCATTTCCCACTTTTCTAGTCTATTCAAGTGGCTGCTGATGGAGCTTCCCCTCCAGCTGTTGCATCATAGATGTGTGAAAGGGGCAGAGAATGGGACAGTTGAGAGAGTGTTGATGTTCACTCACAATTACCACTGGCACGTAAAACAATTAGCTAAAACATGGTATGTGCTGTCAAGCCATACTCAATATTCTCACACTAGTCTTGAAGACTTTGGAAACAGTCATGAACAACAGGTTCTTTTCAAATCATTTAAGAAATTGAGTAACTGCCACACAAAATTCGGTCACAATCACAAATATCATTGCCAGGACATCTTATAATTAGCAAACTTTCATACAGTAATTAGTTAATGCATTCATTCATTAGTTTACCTCATTAACTCCTAACTTTTGTGATGTTTATGCCATTCCACAAAAACCAGATTTTCATTATTGAGATAAAAAGATGTGAAATCTGAAAAATTAAGGAAACTGAAAAATAAAATAAAAAACAGAAAAGTGCAAACAAAATTGGCATTCCAAGCTGTGTCAGTGGTAGTAAGGAACCAGGTCACTTAGCTGAGAATGCTCAATGGATTGAGCAATTAATACTTAATTGATTAACAAATTGATTGATTAGCAACTTACATTATTCAAAGATTCCATATCATCATCTCTTTTCTTCATCAAATTCAGTGTTCGTTCCCATCTTTCTATCAACTCATGCCTTTCTAAATGGCTTCGCCGAAATTCCTCAGCGGTTTTATCCAAAGCAATCTGTATAAATATATGACAATATGAGAGACAATGATAAAACATGATACTATAACACATTTCTATTTCATTCATAATTGCAAGACTGTATCAAAACACTTCTTTTAAAAATGTAAACAATAGTGTATCCATACATATATACACACACACACACACACACACACACACACACACACACACACATACACATGTATATGTAAACAGGATCAGGGATTCAAAGAATATAACAGAGCTCACATTAAGCTCTCTGGCTGGAGTCTGGCTAACAAGAAAGACTGTAGTTAAGGTTAGGATGAAACCTTAGCATCATCATTCTGAAAATCCAGGAATTGCAATGGTTGAGGGTCATGTATAGAAACTGATCAGCCTTAACCAAAGGAAATAAACATCTATTCTCTCACATCACTTCTTTAATTGGTGATTTATATGTGTAAGGAAAAATACTGAGACCATTATCTGCCATTTCATTGTTAAAATTAATATTCTCCATATAAAATTATTTGGGTTATTCTTCTGTAGAATATTAAATTGCTTTTATACAGAACTAGATTTAAAACTGAATGTTGTGTGTTTGTATGCTAGCATACAAACACTTATAAACACACACACAAACTGACTGTGAATCAAATAGCCAATGTGTGTGTATCTGTGTTGGTTTGTTTACTTTCCTATGAATTAGTGATTTGGCAAAAGGCGACCAACTGAATCAAAACCAGATTTGAAACTACGTTCTGGGGCAGATTCGATCAACTGAGCCCCTTATGGTATTGCACCAGTATGGCCATGGTCCAATGGCTGCTGCAATTTACATTGTCATCAGCCGTACTACCACCAAACACCATCAACAACCACCTCAACCACAATCACCACTGCCACCACCCCATCATCATTATAATTATTTTCATTGCCATCTTGAACAGCACCAAATCACCCCTTCATCATCACCATCATCACCAACAACACCAACATCCTATCATTACCGTTGACACACCCTTACCGACACCACCACCACCAGCCTGAATCATCAACATCACTAACACCCACACACCCATTGCATTAACATGTCCCCACCACCACCATCACCGTTACCTGCACTACTAGCATGCCCTTCCTATGATGACCATCACTACCACCACAATCATCATCATCACCATCAATGTCCTTATTGCTATCATCAATACCATCACCACCACCACCATCAGCCTCTCACCATCATCATCACCACCACTACTGCTGCTGTTATCAAAGTCATTATCATGCATTTTTGATTTAATAAATGCAGATGAAATGTTTTCACATTTTTGATTACTGTATTTTTACCAATTTTATCATTTTTATATTTTTTTAACCTCGCTAAAGATATAATTGCCTGGAAATTAATATTGGAAATATTTCTATAAATATTTGACATTTTAAGAAAGTAGATAAGGAATTATCATTGGAGTAAAATCTTTGTTTCAAGTTCGTCAAATCTATTTCTAAACCAAAAAGAATTTACAAAAAAACAAAACAAAAAACATGAGGATGGGCTGGCATGTTTGGAGGCTGATTGTGTAGGAGTGATGCTAGAGCTGCGAAATCTTGCATGCATTCATTTCAACTCTTTCTATTAATAGTTGTATTGGTTGTTTACAGGTGAACTGACACCTGAGTGTTCAAAGAAGACTTCAAATACAACAAGTAGCAACTTCTTTGAAATTGGACAAAATTTAGCATCATGGGGTTTTCAAGAACCTGCAGCAAAAAGGGGTTTAGCCTCCAAGGACATCCATACTGACATGCTGGTCACATTAAGGGATGCTGCTCCAGCTTTATCAACAGTGCAAAAGTGAGGAGCAGAATCTAGAATGGTGAGTCTTGAAGATGGTCCAAGGTCTGGATGTCCTGCAACTGTCACCATTGAGAAAAACATTGATCGTATTCATCACATAATGAGGGATGATAGGCAACTGACTGTGAATCAAATAACCAATGCGATTAGCATATCCCATGAGAGAGATGAGAATATTCTGCCAAATGAACTTGGCATGACAAAGGTTTCTGTTCAGTGGCTGCCACATTTTCTGACACTTGATCAAAAGCACAAAAATCTGACTTTGTTTGAGGCAGATCCATCTGGTTTCCTTGAATGTTTCCTAACCCAGAATAAGTGTTGGCTCATCATTTTGAGCCAGAAATAAAGAGACAATCCACACAGTGGAAACAACCCACCTCACCTGCTTCAAAGAAAGGCCAAGGTCGTTTCATCTGCAGAGAAGGAGATGAGCCCAGCTTTTTTGAGTGCAAAAGGCATTGTGCTTATTGACCATCTTCAAAAGATTGGCAGTTACGAAAGACTATCAAGACCAAACTTATGAAAGTCCTTGCTTTCAAAAGCTGCAGTGCATGAGTGTGGCTTTGAACTGAGTGGTCACTCACCCTATTCTTCTGATTTGTCCCCATCTGACAACCCAACATGATTCCCCAATACGGTAAAATACTTGACTGGGAACCAGTGACACAATAATGATGATGTCATATCTGCTGTTGATGACCTTTTTGACCAACAGGAGGATAGCTTCTCCCCCAATGCGATCCAAGAACTGCAATAATCTTTTCTGCTCTAGGCACAAGGCCTGAAACTTTGAGGGAGGGGGCCAGTCGATTAGTTCGACCCCACTGTGCAACTGGTACTTAATTTATTGACCCAAGAGAATGAAAGGCAAAGTTGACCTCAGCAGAATTTGAACTCAGAACGTAAAGACAGACGAAATACCGTTAAGCATTTTGCCCGGCATGTTAACATTTCTACCATCTCGCTGCCTTAAGAACAGCAATAATGATGGAAGAAGTGTGTGGATTGCAAGGAGGAATGCATTGGAAAATAAAGCACATTTGGTTACATTCTACGAGAGTATCTGAGTCAGCTTATGAACTTTTCAGCCAATCCTCATAATAAAGTTAATTTCTGAAAATGCAAATTAAAAATTTTTGATGAAACATCATTGAAATGGGGAAACAAAATACATACCTAAAAATAAAATAAAAAGGAAACAAAATAACTGAACAAGGAATGAGATCCTGTTAAATGAAATATTATTATGTGAATAAATTGAAATGTGAATAATTAAGCTAGAACAAAGAATAAATAACAGGAAACACTAGAAGGAGAGTGAGAACAGAGAGGGAGAGAAAGAAAAGGGGGGAAAGATAGAGGGGAGGGAGATTGAAGAGAGGGGAGAGAGAGGGAAGATAATGTGCGTGTGTGACGGAGAGAGATAAAGAGAGGAAGAGAGAAAGAGGAAAGAATTTCACTTGATGAGGATGTCAACATGTTTGGAGATATCGTTCAGCTGTTGTCTTTTCACTTGATTCAGTCAATTGACTACGGCCATGCTGGGGCACCACTTTGAAGTGTTTAGTGGAAAAGATTGACTCCAGTACTTATTTTATCAATCTCTTTTGCTAAATTACAGGGATGGAAACAAACCAACGCCAGTCATCAAGTGGTGGTGAAAAAAGCAAACACACCCAAACACACACCCGTATCAACATTGCATAATCCCTGTCTCCCATTCTAACATGTTTTGCATTGTTCAACAGGAGCTGAGGATCCAGAGGACTGTGCCAGGCTCCACTGTCTGCTTTGGCATGGTTTCAATGGCTGGATGCTTTTCCCAGCACTTTTTATGTGGCACCAACACTGGTGAGGTCACCTGGTAACCTGCAAGACAAGACTATTCAACCAAGGGCTGCTTACTATTGATGGACGTGACTTCATTCAAGTTGATGAGAACTTAAAGTATTACAGAAGGATAGAAACAGGTGTCTTGCAGTTGAGATGTGTGCTTACTTCAATTGGAAGAGGAGAGATGGTAAAGAGGCATTAAGGCATACCCTTAAGTTAGAGGAAGGTGAATGTAAGAGAAATAGTCCTGAGCAAGGTGAATGGGTGGGTAAGTCTGTGACTGCTTGAAAGGAGAGTTGATAATGGAAAGAGATGGAGACAGAGGTGAGAGCAGTGAAGAGTGAACAGGAGTGGGAGTGTGATCAATGGTGAAGGAGAGAGGATGGAAGAAATGGGTTTAGGAAAGGAAGGTGATGGCTGACAGCACACATGAAGGGGTATGTGGGTGGTGAGCAAGAGATGCAGAAGAGACACTTCAGGGACAGAGTGGGTCAGGGGAATTGATGTAAGGGATATGCTTGCAGAGCCTCATTTGTGCAATTTGCTCTTCTCAGCAAGTTGCAAATAATCTTGGTCTTTTGTCATCTCGTCTGTGAGACTCAACGACTGGAGGCTATTTTTCACTCCTTCATCTCAAACCTTCTTGGGTCTGCTTCTTCAACAGGTTCCATTCGCATTGACACTTCTTTATGTAACTCTCCCCATCCACACACATCATATGACCAGTGTGACTTTGCCTTGCACAATGATGTTACTCTCATACAGCAGAGCATGCTCGTTTCATCCCTTTCTAAACTTTGCCTTTCCTCTGCATTCATGGCCCACATTTCACAATCATTTTGTAAAAGACAATATAAGTATGTTGGGAAATTCTAATATTAATATAATAATATTTACATAATAATATTAATATAGTCTCAAGTACAAGCATTTATGTAACTGGAACAGATTTAGTCTCATGTGGGGTTGGTATCCCAAAAGTTTAAGCAATTTCAACGTATATATCCTATATTTTCAAAATGTTTTAACGGAGGAAGGTTTACATAATAGATGAATTCCCTGTTATATACTACACAAAACTTAAGTGTAAAACATCACTGCTATGGTTTGACTTCAAGATTACAACAATACATGTGTGAGTGCGTGTGTATCCTTCCATCAGGCTTCCACACAGTTTCTATCTACCAAATTCACTCACAAGGCAGACCTGGGACTGTAGATAAAGACACTGGCCCAAAGTGCCACACAGTGGGACTGAACTCAAACCAAGCAGTTTCAAACCAAGCTTCTTAACCATGCAGCCATAAAAGTATCTGTAAGAACTCTTATGAATCTAATCACCTCCACAATGACATTTGTGAAAGGTTGATTTCATGCCAAACTCTAGTCAATCTTTCAAGTATAGAAAGCAACAATTTGCTATTCAAATCTCTGTGTGTGTGAACACACATGTGTTGTGTGTGTGCGTGTGTGTTTGTAACTGTTTCTATTCCTTTATATATCATATACAATATTGTAGGAAAATTAATAATAGTCATTTTCAAAAAAATTTTTTCTTTATTAATTCTTTTGTGGTTAGATTTTTAATGAAACAGACTGTCAACGTGTTTCAATAAATTTCAAAAATCAAAATCAAAAATAAATTTCAAGGAATTAGTAATTCGATTTTGCATTATTAATGCTTTGTGTTATATATTCAGATTCTCTATATCCTGAGTTCAAATCCTGCTGAGGTCAACTAAACTTTTTGTCCTTCCAAATAAAATACCAGTGAAGTACAGAGGATAATCATATCAATTAACCCCTTCTCGCACCTTGAAATTGCTGGCTTTGGGCCTAAATCAGAAACCATTATTAATTCTTTTACCATTTACTTGTTTCAGCTCAAGAGCTGTGGCAATGCTGGTGCACTGCCACTAACTGTGCTGCATTTTCACTACTTGAAACCTTCTCTGACCTGCAGCATTTGATGAATGAAGGAGTTTAAGGTTGCTATCCTCATCAACATATCCTGCCACAAAGTAGGCTCATCTGGAACTCTTCATAGGAAGAAATACAGTTTTGCTTTGAAAACATCTACATCCACCCATGTGGGTCTCATAAGCTTTTGGGGGAGAATATTGAAGTGTTCTGGGCCATTGAAACTCAAGATTCTGCAGTATCTGGTCCTATATTTGATGGTGATGCATTGGCACAATGCAGTGGTACACTGTTCTGCTGTTTGTGTAACTTTTAATGCCAAAAGTTTGGTACAAGTCCTTCCAAGACATCTTACACTCCAAGTTCAAAACCTGCAAACATCATTGCCTTTCATTCATCAGAGTCTAATAAAAATAAAGAACCAGTCAGAGACAAAAATACTGGCAGTGACTAACCCACCCACTATCCTAGAAATTGCTTGCTTTCTGCCTAAATCACAAACAATTCTTAAGCTGGAGATTTCTAATATAAATTTCAAAAAGGTTTTTACATAACACTGTGCTGCAAGATTTTCATATAAAAGATAGTGTGACTGCTTTCAAACGTGAGCTTTTATATGACCAGACAAGACAGAGTCTCATGTGGGGATAGAGTTCAAAAGTTTAAACAATTTCAACAGTAGCACATTGTCAGAACTGGATAAAATGCCTTGTGGTGCTTATTAAATCCATTTAACTTTACTGTCTGGGCTCAAGTTTCATGAGGTTATGAATAATATACCCTTTGACCATTGGAAACTTAATGCTAAGATATTTATGTTGTTGTTATTTAACCCAGATCCGTTCTGGCCAAGCATACTTGTCAGCAAAGATATGCCAATCACAATCATCTCATATTTTGCCTACGTTTGATGGAATCAAACCAACTCTTTTTTAAGATGATAGGATGTGAATTAAGGGAAATTGGTTACTATTTTTATGATGAATGACACATAGCACTTTTTGAAATAGAGTGGAGAGGATTTGAACTTGGAGTATTAAGGGGTGTAATTAAATAGCATAATGTAGTTGTTTTAATGCTCTGCTGATTATGCAAATAACTTCTCTAATTGTATTTCAATATCATTTTCTAATACCTGCTTTATTAAGTTCATTTCTTAACTATGTAGAAGAGAAAACTTACAATATTTTAAAGGTAATTATCAAAATGGTAGTATTTAGTAAGGATCTCTGATCTTACATTTAGATAATTTACTTAATTGTTGATGTTTTTCAGGACAAGATTATTTCAATGCTTATATATTCAATGCATTGTGTTCCTTACATACTTGTTTTCTTAGAAAGTGTGCAAGAGTTTTAAATTTTGGCCAACACACTAATTCTTGGGGAAATATGACTGACAGTTCATGATTTGGGCTTTTAAAAATCATATTCTGATTCTGTTCACCAAATATTTATCCCCCTACATCACTCAGACCTGCCAGACTGTAAATTATTATTATTATTATTATTATTATTATTATTATTGCAAATACATAAATACCATTATCAAAAGTAGATCAAGATGGCAAGCAGAAATTATTGAATTCACATTCAAAATAGATTAATCCATTATTTAGTAAATTATAACTATAAATTCTTCGAAGTTTTCCAGTTTGGATGTTGTAAACTTCAAGAAATTGATGGTGAAAATGCAACTTATTTATGAGAGGAAAGTATGAAAAATTTTCTTATCTTTTGTGTAATTAATTGTGTTTCTGATGGGTAATGGGAGATAAGAATGATTTCTAATTGTAAATAGTGAGAAAGTGTCTTGTTTGTGGGGAAGTCATCAATTTGTTCCAAAATATCAAAGACAAGTGTCAAGATAAGGAACTTAGAGTTACACAGAAATAGATTGGAAGAATAGAATACAAGGAATGTTTCTAAAACAAACACACACTTAAAATACCACAGATGATCTGAAATACCATCATCATCATTTAATGTCTGTTTTCCAATGAGACTCCTTTCTACCATAGGTACAAGGCCTGGAATTTTGTGGTGGGTGGAGGGGGATATTTGATTACATCCACTCCACTACTTGACTGCTATTCATTTCATCAACCAAAAAAATGAATGGAAGCTAAAGGTGAGCTTGGTGGAATTTGAACTCTGAACATAATGTGTCAGAAATAGGAATAATAATGATGATGATGATGATGTGACACACTGTTTTTACGTCCTGTTTTTGTCACATTTATTCCTTGTTTTTACCCCTCTGCAAAGGAAATTTATTTAATTTTTTCGCAGGAAGGACTAGTTCGATGAGACGTGTTCTGTCCTCACCTTCGAAACACGCTGGAGTTGAACTAGGGACAGCTGATGAAGGGGATTTTTCCTTGTGTAGTTGTCTTGTACTCTGTTTTTTCGTTGTTAAAAAAATGGTCCGTTCCATGCTGTTTTTACTTTTTCGTTTCTCATTGAGTTCTACGTCTATTTGTGGTGTCCTGTACACACGTATATATATTTATATATGCATGTATATATACATGTAGATGTAGGTACGTACATATATGTTTGTATGTATGCATATATTTTATTTATTACACTATTGTATGACTGAGCGCCCTCGCGTCGATTCGATTTGTTTCGGTTCGTTTCGTTTCTTCTTCTTCTCTAAGCTGGTTTATATATATATATATATATATATATATATTATATA
The DNA here is from genome assembly GCF_006345805.1 of Octopus sinensis. NCBI lineage: Eukaryota > Metazoa > Mollusca > Cephalopoda > Octopoda > Octopodidae > Octopus > Octopus sinensis. Next base: position 25,204,817 of record NC_043015.1, read on the forward strand.
TATATATATGTTTGCATGGATATATATATATATAATATATATACATACATATATATATATATATATACATACATATATATATATATATATACATACATACATATATATATATATATATAATATAATATATATATATATATATATATAATATATACATACATATATTATATATATATATATATATATAATATATATATATATATATATATATATAATATATATATATATAGTGAAGCCATAACCCGTGGCCCCTACCTGAGACGTAGTCAGTCCGCCTGTGCATACCTTCCTGCTTGTGACACTTGTGAAGACCTGTTGAGGCAAATCAAATCAAAGTCAAATCGAATCAAGTCAAACCAAATCAAAATAGATGAACATCAATGGAATTTGTATCCTTGTGGTACCAGTGCCGGTGGCACATAAGAAAACCATCTGAACGGGACCATAGCCAGTACCGCATCGACTGGCCTCCGTGCTGTGGGCACGTAACAAACACCGTCCGAGCGTGGCCGTCTGCCAGCCTCGTCTGGCACCTGTGTCGGTGGCACATAAAAACACCATCCGAGCGTGGCCGTCTGCCAGCCTCGTCTGGCACCTGTGTCGGTGGCACATAAAAACACCATCCGAGCTTGGTCGTCTGCCAGCCTCGTCTGGCACCTGTGTCGGTGGCACATAAAAACACCATCCGAGCGTGGCCGTCTGCCAGCCTCGTCTGGCACCTGTGTCGGTGGCACATAAAAACACCATCCGGGCGTGGCCATTCGCCAGCCTCGTCTGGCACCTGTGTTGGTGGCACATAAAATCACCCACTACACTCTCGGAGTGGTTGGCGTTAGGAAGGGCATCCAGCTGTAGAAACACTGCCAGATCTGACTGGCCTGGTGCAGCCTTCGGGCTTCCCAGACCCCAGTTGAACCGTCCAACCCATGCTAGCATGGAAAGCGGACGTTAAACGATGATGATGATGATGATGATGATGATGATGATGATGATGATGATGATGATATGTGAATACATATATATATATGCATGTATGTATATGTGCATGTAAGTGTGTGTGTATGTGTATATATACACACATACGCACAAAAGAAACACATGCAGATACCCAGATATATACGTAGACAGACACATATCATCATTATATATATGTTACGATATACATTTGTATTTGTTTTACATCTCAGGTAAAAAACACAAATTTATGTATCAAACACTAAATCACACATACACTTTTTTGTGTGTGTCTGTGTGTGTAAGCTGTTTTGTCTTTTTTCTATGTTTACATGAATAGAACAGATCTGCTGCCTCTCAGCATTGCACCACTTGTCATCCTGCTTCATAAGGTTCAGTTTCCAAATATTAACTTTAACTACGACTTCCCGTGACATCTTTGATATCTCTCAACCACTGCCAGCTTTGGCTCACAGTATTTTTGCATTTTATCCAGCTGTTATCATCCATAAACATCGCAATCCCATAAAGTGAAATCTTCTTTCAGGCACCATACATATGATTGCTTGTATCCCCAGTTTCTCTCCTAATTCTCTTAATATGCTACACCTTTCATGCACTCTAATATTATACAAACATTCGGTGAAACATGCTTCTTTCATTTCTGAAACACTTTTACATACTCTTCCTTTCAACAGTCATGTTTCATTGCCATGCAGCATTGTGTTTTATTCACAAGCATCATACAATCTACACTTCCATCAAAAAGAGAAATCGTTTATGACCAAAAGAGTTATTAATGCCATGGACATTTTCCCATCCTGTTCTTTTTCTCTGACATTCCAACTTTCAGAGAATTCCAACTTATTGCCCAGTAGTTTTATTTCACATCAAACACCATCATCTTTCATGGATTCTTCCACAGAATTGAAATAGAATCTATTTCACACATACCCTTAAAAGTTAACTAATCTTCTGTTTCAACCACATACAAGGTTTTGTTTAACTGATACACAAAGTCTGATCCCATTACATATCTTGGGCACCCATAGCTTACATTTCATACACCACCAAGAAGACTTCCTACTAATTCCTTTTCTATTTATCAAACCTGGCCATTTCCCAGAGTGAAGTATATTAC
>NC_043015.1:25211911-25221911 GCF_006345805.1 Octopus sinensis
AAGAACGGTGGTAGCAGGGAAGTGTATCAGACTGCCAGAAGGGAAGCTAGGAGACAGGTCTATCTAGCCAGAGGGGAAGCAGATAAAAGAAAATTTGCCAATGTCCTGCGCCGTGAGGATGAAAGACTTGAGGTATTTCGTGTTGCAAGACAGTGTGTGAGAGAGAATCGAGATGTGGTAGGAGAGAAATGTGTTCGCATGGAGGATGGTTCACTTGCGCTAAATGAGGATGCAAAGAGAGAAGCTTGGAGACGCCACTATGAAAGGTTGCTGAATGAGGAAAATGAATGGGATAAAGAGAGTCTGCCGAATGTTGACCCAACAGAGGGACCAGCTATCCGAGTTGATAGTTCCGTGGTAGCTAAGGCAATTAGAAGCATGAAGACAGGGAAAGCCCCAGGCCCATCAGGAATTACTGCAGAGATGCTCAAAATATCTGGTAGTGTCGGCTATAGCATAGTCACCTGTATAGTTAACCAGGTGATACACGAAGGAGTCATACCCAATGACTGGTGTAGCAGCATAATAGTCAACTGCTACAAAGGTAAAGGCGATGCCCTAGATACAAATAACTACAGGGGCATCAAGCTGTTGGATCAGGTAATGAAGGTTACGGAGAGGGTTATAGCCCAGTTGATTAGAGAGAGAGTTAGCTTAGATGATATGCAGTTTGGGTTCGTGCCAGGGAAAAGTACTACTGATGCTATATTCCTGGTAAGACAGCTGCAGGAGAAATACCTAGCCAAAGGTAAGCCCTTGTACCTGGCTTTTGTTGACTTAGAGAAAGCCTTTGACAGGGTCCCCCGATCCCTTATCTGGTGGTCAATGAGGAAACTAGGGATAGATGAATGGTTAGTGAGAGCTGTGCGAGCCATGTACAGAGACGCAGCTAGTAAGGTGAGGGTTGGCAACGAGTACAGTGAAGAATTTCGGGTAGAGGTTGGGGTCCACCAAGGTTCAGTCCTCAGCCCCCTCCTATTTATCATAGTCTTCCAGGCAATAACGGAAGAATTTAAGACAGGATGCCCCTGGGAGCTCCTATATGCTGATGACCTTGCTCTAATTGCTGAGTCACTATCAGAACTGGAGGAGAAGTTTCAGGTGTGGAAACAAGGATTAGAATCGAAGGGCCTTAGAATCAACCTAGCCAAAACCAAAGTCCTAATAAGTAGGAAGGTGGACCAACCACAAACGACTTCAGGTAGATGGCCCTGCTCGATCTGTAAAAAAGGTGTAGGTAGAAACTCTATAAGGTGCACCAAGTGTAAGCTATGGACACATAAGAGGTGCAGCAATGTCAAAGGAACGCTAACTAAGAAAATAGTTTTTGTCTGTGGCAGATGCTCAGGAGAAATAAACACTGGAAATGTGCAGAGACCAACTTCTACCACGTTCCAGGGAGACAAACTAGAAGTAGTTGATAGCTTCCGCTACCTAGGAGACCAAGTCAGTAGCGGGGGTGGGTGTGCTGAAAGTGTAACTGCTAGAGTAAGAATAGCCTGGGCAAAGTTTAGAGAGCTCTTACCCCTGCTGGTGAAAAAAGGCCTCTCGCTAAGAGTAAAAGGCAGACTATATGATGCGTGTGTACGTACAGCCATGCTACATGGTAGTGAAACATGGGCCGTGACAGCTGAGGATATGCGTAAGCTTGCAAGAAATGAAGCCAGTATGCTCCGATGGATGTGTAATGTCAGTGTTCATAATCGTCAGAGTGTAAGTACTTTGAGAGAAAAGTTGAACCTAAGAAGTGTCAGTTGTGGTGTGCAAGAGAGACGGCTGCGCTGGTATGGTCATGTGACGAGAATGGCTGAAGATAGTTGTGTGCAAAAGTGCTACACCCTAGCAGTTGAGGGAACCTGTGGAAGAGGTAGACCCAGGAAAACCTGGGATGAGGTGGTGAAGCACGACCTTCGAACTTTAGGTCTCACCAAGGAAATGACTGAAGACCGAGTCCTATGGAAGTGTGCTGTGCATGAGAGGACCCGGCAGGACTAGTCAGGCCATATCCCGTGGCCCCTACCTGGGACGTAGTCGATCCACCTGTGCATACCTTCCTTCTTGTGACACTTGAGAAGACCTGCTGAGGCAAGTGAAAATCAATCAAAGTAGATGAACATCAATGGAATTTGTATCTTTGTGGTACCAGTGCCTGTGGCACACAAGAAAACCATCCGAACGTGGCCGTAGCCAGTACCGCATCGACTGGCCTCCGTGCTGTGGGAACATGGTGGCACATAAAAACACCATCCGAAGACCCGGCAAGACTAGTCAGGTCATAACCCGTGGGCCCTACCTGGGACGTAGTCAGTCCACCTGTACATACCTTCCTTCTTGTGACACTTGTGAAGACCTGCTGAGGCAAGTGAAAATCAAATCAAAATCAAAACAAATCAAAATAGATGAACATCAATGGAATTTGTATCCTTGTGGTACCAGTGCCGGTGGCACACAAGAGTCCATCCGAACGTGGCCGTAGTCAGTACCGCTTGTGGTACCAGTGCCGGTGGCACACAAGAATCCATCCGAACGTGGCCGTAGTCAGTACCGCATCACTGGCCATCGTGCTGTGGGCACATAACAAACACCATCCGGTCGTGGCCGTTCGCCAGCCTCATCTAGCACCTGTGTCGGTGGCACATAAAAAGTAGTCAGTACCGCTTGTGGTACCAGTGCCGGTGGCACACAAGAATCCATCCGAACATGGCCGTAGTCAGTACCGCATCACTGGCCATCGTGCTGTTGGCACATAACAAACACCATCCGGTCGTGGCCATTCGCCAGCCTCATCTAGCACCTGTGTCGGTGGCACATAAAAACACCTTCCGAAGACCCGGCAAGACTAGTCAGGCCATAAACCATGGCCCCTACCTGGGACGTAGTCAGTCCACCTGTGCATACCTTCCTCCTTGTGATACTTGTGAAGGCCTGTTGAGGCAAGTGAAAATCAAAATCAAAATCAAAATCAAAATCAAAACATCAAATAGATGAACATCAATGGAATTTGTATCTTTGTGGTACCAGTGCCGGTGGCATACAAGAAACCATCCGAAAGTGCCGTAGCCAGTACAGCATCGACTGGCCTCCGTGCTGTGGGCACATGACAAACACCATCCGATCGTGGCCATTCGCCAGCCTCATCTAGCCCTGTGTCGGTAGCACATAAAAACACCATCCGAAGACCCGGCAAGACTAGTCAGGCCATAACCCATGGCCCCTACCTGGGACGTAGTCAGTCCACCTGTGCATACCTTCCTTCATGTGACACTTGTGAAGACCTGTTGAGGCAAGTGAAAATCAAAACAAATCAAAATAGATGAACATCAATGGAATCTGTATCTTTGTGGTACCAGTGCCGTGGCACACACTTTGTGCCAGTGCCGGTGGCACACAAGAGAACCATCCGAACGTGCCGTAGCCAGTTCCGCATCGACCGGCCTCCGTGCTGTGGGCACGTAACAAACACCATCCGATCATGGCCGTTCGCCAGCCTCATCTGGCACCTGTGTCGGTGGCACATAAAAACACCTTCCGAAGACCCGGCAAGACTAGTCAGTCCACCTGTGCATACCTTCCTCTTGTGACACTTGTGAAGACCGTTGAGGCAAGTGAAAATCAAATCAAAATCAAAATAGACAAAATAGATGAACATCAATGGAATTTGTATCTTGTGGTACCAGTGCCTGTGGCACACAAGAATCCATCAGTGCTGTAGTCAGTGCGGTGGGCACATGACAAACACCATCCGATCGTGGCCGTTCGCCAGCCTCATCTAGCACCTGTGTCGGTGGCACATAAAAACACCATCCGAAGACCCGGCAAGACTAGTCAGGCCATAACCCATGGCCCCTACCTGGGACGTAGTCAGTCCACCTGTGCATACTTCCTTCTTGTGACACTTGTGAAGACCTGTTGAGGCAAGTGAAAATCAAAACAAATCAAAATAGATGAACATCAAATGGAATTTGTATCCTTGTGGTACCAGTGCCGGTGGCACGTGGCACATAAGAAAACCATCCGAACGTGGCCGTAGCCAGTACCGCATCGACTGGCCTCCGTGCTGTGGGCACGTAACAAGCACCATCCGATCGTGGCCGTTTGCCAGCCTCATCTGGCACCTGTGTCGGTGGCACATAAAAACACCATCCGAGCGTGGCTGTCTGCCAGCCTCGTCTGGCACCTGTGTCGGTGGCACATAAAAACACCATCCGAGCATGGCCGTCTGCCAGCCTCGTCTGGCACCTGTGTCGGTGGCACATAAAAAACACCATCCGAGCGTGGCCGTCTGCCAGCCTCGTCTGGCACCTGTGTCGGTGCACATAAAAACACCATCCGAGCGTGGCCGTTTGCCAGCCTCGTCTGGCACCTGTGTCGGTGGCACATAAAATCACCCACTACACTCTCGGAGTGGTTGGCGTTAGGAAGGGCATCCAGCTGTAGAAACACTGCCAGATCTGACTGGACTGGTGCAGCTTTCGGGCTCCCCAGACCCCAGTTGAACCGTCCAACCCATGCTAGCATGGAAAGTGGACGTTAAATGATGATGATGATGATGATGATGATGATATATATATATATATCTAAGAGAGATGGTACTACACCACTATACATATATAAAAATACAAACTGGGACAAGAATGCAAAACATTTAGAAGACGATACAAAAAACACGGACAGGACATTCAAAGCCTTCAATCTTCAGTCAAGAACCGGATCATCCTCGCAATTTCGGCTGATTAATCTTGAGATTGCTCCAATCTGGCCAGCCCCAAGGAAAAACTAAGCTAAGCGCATTAGATTCCTTAGAAGAAAGCTTTGAATGTATACAAAACAAGGACGGAAAAACAGACGATGTTACACGAATATGAATACAAAAAAAATACGTAAAAACAATAATAATAACAGGAAATCACAAACAGGCGTCTTTCAATTAGGATGAATTAAACTCAGCTGGCGTGTTAGGAATGTGCCTTGGGGCAGAGAAAAAAAATGTTGATGTTACCACAACTGCTGCCAGACACAAAAGGCCAGTAGTCGGTCAGTCAGTTACATGTGAAGAGAAGAGAGAGGAAAAGAGGGAGAGAGGAATTAAGGAGGGGGAGAAGAGAGAGAAAAAGAGGAACAAGGAATTAAGGAGTGATGAAAAGTTACTGGAAAAACGATATAAGTATTTGCATTGGGACTCCTTTCATCAAAAACCGGTGATTGTTGTACGCTGATGACAGGTCAAAACCTAGAAACTGCAGTCTGTGTGTATCACTTAGGTTGACGAGGGAAGGATGACCTCCCTTTGAAAACACCATAAGAGCACAGAAAGTGTGCCTAAAGCCAGCTGGAGACGATGTTCTCCTGGGGCTACAAGCTACAGTAACACCCACCCTTAGTGGTTAGCCATATTGAGATGGCAACTATACCTCACACATATATATATATATATATATAGTATTATTAGTGAATTGAAGAAATGGAGTTGAACGAAGATTGAACAGAATTCCTTTTATTGCATTCTACACATGTTTCAAAAGCCACAATTTTCCAAATTCTGATTAAATAAGGATCCCATGTTGTGGCTTTCTCTTCAGGAATTCCTATTTTTTTCCTGAAGAGAAAGCCACAACATGGGATCCTTATTTAATCAGAATTTGGAAAATTGTGGCTTTTGAAACATGTGTAGAATGCAATAAAAGGAATTCTGTTCAATCTTCGTTCAACTCCATTTCTTCAATTCACTAATAATACTAAAATTCAATTATCCGCACCAACGCACGGTTGTAACACCAAAAGGTTTTATCTCCAACCGTGCTTTCTTCTGCCGTGATTTTTGCTACCAAGGTATCGGTTAAACTTTTGATTAATCTGCAACAAGATTATTCATCTTTCTATTTTACCAAATATATATATAGGAAGGGCATCCAGCTGTAGAAACACTGCCAGATCTGACTGGCCTGGTGCAGCCTTCGGGCTTGCCAGACTCCAGTTGAACCGTCCAACCCATGCTAGCATGGAAAGCGGACGTTAAACGATGATGATGATGATGATGATGATGATATATATATATATATATATATATATATATATATATGTATATATATATAGCTCGAATGGAAGTAGGTAGCCTAAACTGTGCTGGTGCTCTACTCACCATTTCAGCACACTAATTGAATTTTACTTATTTGTCCAAATTATTTATTATTTATTATATTTATACATATGCTAAACATATGAATACATAATCTATACATGGAGCATGTATACATAATCTCCATTGCAAGCATAAACAAGCCAAATGTTCTTTGTGTGTGCACGCATACAAGTGAAAATACATTTATACAATACATAATGTAGGTAATTCACACGCATATATTTGTGAGCATATATGTATATACATATAAAGGTGTATGTAATCTTCAGTCTTGTTAAATACACACACACATCTATAACTTTGAGAGGCTACAGAGCCAAACTTTCCACACTATATTCTTCATTCATCTGCCAAACTCACATTTTCAACAATTAAATTCTTCCTCCTCTGTATACAGTGATGTTGCCCAGTTCCCTAACTTTGAGATCACCCCCCATACACCCCACCACACACACACACACACACATATATATATAGGTACACCAATACAGATTTACATGAATACGTGAATATAAATATACATATAATATATAATATATATCATATAGATATATGCATATATCATGTGCATATATATCATTTGTATATATGCATATATTAATATATGTGTGTGTGTGTGTGTACAAAAATATAAGTGTACTTCCATTCACACAAACACACATGCATGCTCATGCGTGCACAACTCCATTAAAACCAAGTGTGAGCTGAATGGATTCATGTTAATTCATCTAATTCAACTCTTCTAAGATTGCTGTTCTATCAGCTCAAGCGAAGTGACAAAACACTTCTCTGATGTTGAATGTTATTGGCGAGAGGGAGGAAGAAGCTTGCCAGTGAGCTGTCATACTTCTTTTCAATGCCTTGTTCTGGGGGAATATTGAAAATATCACAAATTCAAAGCTGATAATAGAAACACAAAGTGTTTATCTGACATTATAATATACATATTTCATGAGCGATGCCAAAATGTTTAAGCCAACTTCGTTACACTGATTTCCAATGAAGCCATGAATCAGAGAGAAAATTTTTAATGAAACAACCTCAGAGTTTAATTGGATTCTTGATTTGTCTCCTTATGCTCTTAGAAATATACTTTGTTTGTTTACACACATAAACACATTAATACGTGCATAAATCACACACAAATGCATTAAAATATGTATACATAAGTATCTATCTATGTATCTTACACTATAATAAATTCAGGGTGAATACTTGATAAATGTAAGCATCTGTATATGCCAGCTAGTAGCATAGGTGAGAGGATATGTGTATCAAATGAAATAAAATGAAAACGGCAACATCCTTTGTGTCCTGTTTTTCATTTTATTTCATTTGATACATATATCTTACACTATATATATATTTATGAATTTGTGCTTCCATGTGTGTGTGTGTGCTTTGTAAAGGAATCGAATATGTATTTGATTAGAAGCTGGTGTGTGTTTTTTCTTTCTGTTGATATTCATAGGTACGTCTGCTATTCTTAATTTTAGAACCACTTTGTCTATAGCTAAAGGGAGTCTTTCCTTAGAATTACCAGGCACTCGCAGACTCAAGTGGATATTTGCAGTTTAATCCAAGCTCAGCAATACAAAGCAACTGAAACTGATTGACCGGAATGTACAGATCCACCAGACCAGCCATCATTAAACATCACCTCTTCATTTAATCTCAAGTGGCCTGGAAACACTTTCCTTACAGCCAAGTTATTAAAATTCACGTAAACATATGTGCACCCCCACACATACACTCCAACTCTGTCATGACATACTTATAGAGGTAAAGTAAAAGCTTCCTAAGTGTAAAACATCATTAATTATTCCATGGAATCTTCTCTCATATGTCTATGTCTACTACTTGTGACTTCAATGAGGAACCAGGAAATAAAAAAAAAAGCTGACACTCTGTCAGTTATGTCTAAGAGTGTTCCAGTTAATCCAATTAATGGAACAGCTTGCTAAGGAAATAAACGTGCAAGTGGCTGAGCACTCCACAGACACTTATACCACTCCCATAGTTCTCCGGAAGATTTTGTATGACACAGAGTGTGACAAAGCTGGCTCTTTGAATTACAGGAATAACACATTTTTGCCAGATGAGAGAATTGGAGCAATAAAATATTTTGCTCAATGACATGAGCCACCACAATCTTACAACCACAAACCAAATAGGAATAATACATTTCTAAATCTCTCAGAGAGATTTATACAGTAGCAGCACAATAAAGTGGTGGTACATTGTCAACTTAATGTGACAGTCCCATGAAAGGGAAGAATGCTACTGTTATTTAGCCCTAGGAAACACCGTTTCCTGTTGGCCTTGACACATTTCCTGTGTCCTTATGTTTTCAAAGGGGAGATACCAAATATCCTAACCACCAAAGCCCACACCTCAACAGTCAGGAAATAAAGAAGAATTGATGAAATGGACCCCAGTGTATGACTGCTATTTGTTCACTTCAAAACAACGACAGGAGTGATAATTATTTCCAATTTAGGCATAAGACCAGCAATTTTAAAAAGAGGGTTAGTCAATTGTATCAGCCCCAGTAAAGTACTTGCCATGTACATTATTTAATCAACCCCAAAATAATGGTAAAAGCTGACCTCAGTGAGAATTTAACTTAGAATATAGAGGGATGCAACTAAATATTGACTGTTGTTCTAATGAACCTGTCAATCCACCACCTTAATGATAATTGTTTTACTAAATCTTATTAGTGTCAGGGATTTTAGAAGGAGGGCTTGTCAATTAAATAAACCCCTGCACTTTTACTGATCCTTCAAGTTATCTATTCAAAAGGGAGGAAAGGCAGGATTTGAAACCAGAATGTAAACAGCTGAAGCAAATAGCACAGAGCATTTTGTCATGCACCCTAACAATTCTGCTTATACATCACCCTAATATTATTTGAAAGACTCTTTCTGTCATTCACTTTCCACATTTAGTAACTTTTCATAGTGACCTCTCCTCCTCTCTCTCTCTCTCTTTCTTTATTAGTCTCCCCTTCTCCCCCGCTCTATATATTTCTCCATTCAAGTAATTATCTTCCTTTGTGTAAGGATAACACATGAACAAAACAAACAGAAATGTAGGAATACATAGAATTATAGCATAGATAATAATAATAATAATAATAGTAATAATAATAATAATAATAATAATAATAATAATAATAATAATAATAATAATGAAAATAAAAACAATAATAATGATGATGATGTTGATGCTGATGATGACAATAATAAACTGACTACAAATGCCTGGTGATTTCTAATTTTAGCACAATAATACCATTAATCTGACTGAGAAGATTTTAATCAAATCATATTTATTACACAGTTTATTAAACCCAGAAGACTGAAATGCAAAAATAGAATCCAGAAAGAATTTGTAATGAAAACAGCACAAGTTCTTTTATTGAAGCAATTGAGTACCAACCCAACGGTGACCACTCTGGTCCTTTGATACAGGCTTCCTCTTTTAAAGAGATCTTAATTAAAACCTGTTAAAGCTTCCTGTTAATTTATGCCCTAAATACTATCTTCATAATCTTTTCTAGCATAAACACAAGGCCTCGAAATTCTTTGGAAGGAATAAAGTTGGTTACATTGACCCCAGTGCTTCATTGGTCCTTATTTTATTAACCCCTAAAAGAACGAAAGGCAAAGTTGACCTCAATGGCATTTCAACTCAGAACATATATCAAAGAAAAATGCCACTAAGTGTTTTGTCCAATATGGCAACGGTGCTGCCATCTTGTGCCCTTATGCTAGCTTAACATTGGAAAAGTTATTTTACTAGACTTTTCATTATTTTCAAAATTAATTCCAATAAAGACAAAAAGGTAATATTCTA
>NC_043015.1:25226911-25261911 GCF_006345805.1 Octopus sinensis
CACCAGCAACATTGCAGCTCATTTCTACAACTGAGTGAACTGGACCAACATGAAATACAGGGTCTTGTTCAAATATATATGTATGTGTTTGTCCTCAACCACCCCTTGATAAACGGTGTGGTTTGCTTACATCCACATAAATTAACAGTTCAGTAAAAGGGATTAATAAAATAAGCACCAGGTTTTAAAATAATAACTACTGGGGTTGATCCATTCAACTAAAATAAACTTGTAGCATATCTGATATCATCACTGTTTGAGAAACACAATAAGAATGATCTCGTTTGAGATTACAGCCATCTTTGGCTGGTTTTTCCCTGTTGTGTCCACTGATCTGATTGGTTAGCATATGGCGCGGTTTGTCTCTCTACTTTTTCGCGCCACTGTGTAAAGCTAGCCAATCACAGCCTTCGGATAAGGCCTGCTTCTTTGAGCCATTTTTTTCCTATAAAAAGGCCAGCTTTCACTATTCTTCGTCTTTCAACTCCAGACCTTTTAAGGTCTAGTCACTGACCATAGAGCTACTCAGCCATGTTCCAGTTACAGCGACAGACGACCAGTCAGCCAGCCCTGCTATTGCTCCTGCTATGAAGACGCTATTATATACCAGCGACAGACATAATGTTTTCTATCTCCGCCACCGTCATCACCATCAACATGTACACATCAACAACACTGACCAAGTTTAACTGACGCTGTTAGAGTGAACCTTTCACCAAGTATAACAGTCAGTCTATCTAAAGAAATACTATATCAAGAGACTCAGCTCGGCGTTGAGGCTTCAACCGCAGCATATTTGCCAAACCGGCCTCCACCTCAAGACACAACATCTTGTTATAGAACTCTTGCTATCATGTACCTAATGAACTGGTAAACAAAACTCTATCTTAACTCTCTCTGCTGAGACTCATCTTATGCTCTATATTATGTATTTCTGTTTTATGTGCATACACCTTTTGTCAGTACCTTCTGTTACATACACGAACACACAGACACAAACACTTGTCGCATGCTCAAATACGCTCCATCTTGCTAGCACTCACAACACTTTCTCTTTGTACACATTGTGAATAAAGTCTTCTCTTCTCTCTCAAACATTAGAACGGTTTGTTGACTTTCATTCATTCCTTTGGGCACTGTATTCTATATGTCATGTATCTGGCTTCCCTTATTCTGTTAGGGGCGACCGTGCGACGTCAAAAGGAGACATTTGTCACCAACCTCCTTACATATGGTTGCCTAACCCTTCAAGATGGTGCCCCAGCATAGCTACACTCCATTAACTGAAACAAGTAAAAGATAATGTTTTATATATATATATATATATATAAAACATTATCTTTTACATTATCTTATATATATATATATATATATATAATATATATATATATATACATATATATTTGCCATCTCAATATAGCTAACCACTAAGGGTGGGTGTTACTGTAGCTTGTAGCCCCAGGAGAACATCTCCTCCAGCTGGCTATAGGCACACTTTCTGTGCCCTATTGGTATTTGCAAAGGAGGTCATCCTTCCCTCGTAAACCTAAGTGATACGCACGGACTGCAGTTTCTGGGTATTGACCCGTCATCAGCATACGACAATCACCGGTTTTCGATGAATTTATCTTTATTATGATCAAGTGATATAACATAGAATTGGGACATTACAGGACAAAACAATTACAAAAATGCTATGCGAGTTCGAATGAAATTATAAAAATTACAAAAATAAAATTTTACGTAACTTGAACGAAAACTTGGCTTACTTTGCCTCGAAACGAAACCTTGGCTTACTTTTGCCTTTATCACGAGAACTTTTAGTGCGTATGTTTTCTTTTCTTTTCTTTTATTTTTTTAATATTAATTCTTTATTTTAAACAGTTATGTACAGTGAAAGGTAATGGGAGGTACCAGTTTCAATTTTGAACCCGGCAGCCTATAAATCCCAGCAGCTGATTTTTCCTTTCCTCGATGATTAAGCTGGGTTACTCTCACCCACCTTTCTCATCACATCCTTCCAACGTTCGATATACTCTTTCTGTGGCAGGCTCCTCTTCTCCAACCCCATCTTGCTCTTCAGATGATATCCGAAGTATTTTAACAAACCGGGGCCAGAGATAAAGGACCCTTTCACTAGACCTTCCATTCTAGTTCTCCATACACACTCTTTCAATACTGCCACCGTACAGTAAAAACAAGCCTTACCTTCCTTTGAGAGTCCAGTTGGCGGTATCATCTTAATCATGGATCCAGCCGACAGCTGTACTCGTCCCAGATGCGACAACACGTGTTCAACGTAGCTTATCAAGCCTGATAGCTCCCGACATTGTACAAAAGCGTGTTGAACGGTTTCATCGTCCAACCCACATCTTGGACACATTGGTGGCACTGACATTCTGTGCCTGGATAACTTCTCGCGAACAGGTAATGCATTCCTATAGCACTGCCAGGTCAGGGATTTTTGGTAATTATCCAAATACCCTGACCTGAAAGTCTTCTTAAACAGGTTGGAGAGTTGATCCTCATCGAACCCCAGAGCCCTTCCTAGGACGTCGTCATTTTTTCCCTCTACCAGCCCTTTATAGAACACTGAGGTGGTATTCCCACTGCCGGCCTTGCCCATCTTGTGGATCAGCCAGAGTGCCTGTCGGCACTCCTTCTGCCATGTTACGTCAGGTTACGTCCTTTAATGAGACCGGGTGTAAATCCCTCCATAGAGGCCAGTCGCGGGAAGAATTCCTCTGCCAGCGAACTCCACACCTTATCATCCTCCAGGTAACACCAGAGGTGTCTCAGCCTCAACGCATGCTTGCGCATCATTAGCCAAGGCATCCCCAGTCCACCCTTTAGTGGTTCCTGGCAACACACGGAGCGTCTCACAAGAGGCTTTCCTCCTTTCCACAAAAAGCGGAAAAGGAGTCGTTCCAACTTGTTTAACCACGAATCAGGGCAAGGCACGACGGTCAGGCGGTAGGTGACAATAGGCTATAAACATATGTGCCACCTCCGCCCTTCCTTTCAAGGAAAGATGCCTTCTGGACCACTTCCGTACTATGACATCCACCTTGCTTGTTACCTCGCTCCAATTCTTCTCCGTCTGGGAGTCTGGACCAAACCAGACTCCGAGCAATTTAACAGGACCATCCGTCCAGTGTCCAACAACACTGGATGGTATCGGCTTGTTCCTCCAGGTGCCGAGGCACAAACCGATGGACTTGCCCATGTTAACTTTTGCCCCTGCCACCACTTCGTATCTATGGAGAGCACCTGCTACCCGAGGTAGCTGTGTTCCGTTGGACACGATGAGGGTGACGTCATCCGCATAGGCAGAAACAGACTTACCGCATCCGATTTCATTAGGGTTGCCTCCCAACTTCTCCAGCTTCTGCAGCAATGGCTCAAGAGCCAAAACATACAGAAGCGGGAACAAGGGGCACCCTTGACGAACTGAACGCTTGATTGAAAACGGCTCCGTTAGGTAACCGTTTATCTGGACTGTGGACTTGATGCCGCTGTACATAGCTAAGATCCACCTGCAGAAGCCAGGGCCCAGCCCAGCCGCTTCGAGGACCGCCACCAAGTACCGATGGTCTACCCTATCGAATGCTTTACTCTGGTCTAAATGGACCAATGCCCCTCCTTTGCCGTCTAATTTCCCGACCCTATCTATAGTATAGCAGAGAAGGTGAAGATTATCCTGGATCGACCTGCCTGGGATTGCACATGTCTGTGCCTTCCCGACAAGTTTCTCCACGACAACCGTCAACCTTTTTGCTAACACCTTGGCCAAAATCTTAAACTCTACATTAAGTAGAGTTATGGGCCTGTAATTACTAATACTGTCCCCCTTGCTCGGGTCTTTCTGGACCAGCGTCACAACTCCCCGACTCACAGAGCTGGGAATCCTCCCATTCTGTTGCCAGTTTGCATAGACGCTTGCCAGTATGTCCCCGAACAAGTCCAGCATACAACAATAAAATTCATAGGGCTTAGACCATCCAATCCCGGCGACTTTTCCCCAGCGCACTTGGCCATAACCCCTCTTACCTCCGCGGGAGAGATCGATCCTTCACAGCACTCTGCCTCACCTGCCGTGAACTGAGGCCCACCAGCTAGGAAGTCCTTTAAGGTCTCCCCACGCTCGAGTGGACCACCATCCCCAAACAGCCGTGCGAAATGCTGGTGAAGGACCTTCTGCATCTCCTCCTGTCCATAGATCTTGCGGTCCTGCTCGTCAGTTAAGGACATAATACAGGACTTGTTGCCCTTCTGACTCTCCTCACGACGGGCCCATCTGGCAACATTAATACCTTCTCGTTTTCCTGCACGTAACTTAGCTCTGACTCTACACCCCTCGTGCTTGGCGTTGAGGTGACGGTACAATACCGCTCTCACTGCCAACACTCCAGATGCACAGCCAGATTCAATAGCCTCGTCTAAGTTCTTAACTAATTCGCCCTCTATTCTAGTCCTATCTAAACTTAGCTGCTTGCTAAATCTAATGGACTCCAAATGGATGGCTCTATTGAGGGCGAGCCACCATCTATTATTAATGATGGTGCCACATAATGCCCTCTGTACTAATTCCTTAATCCGGGTACGGAAAGCTTCACAAGTCAAAATAGACTTGTTCATTTTCCAGTACCCGGGACCTTGTCTATGGCATTTATCTACATGTACCTCACACGTCACAAGTTTGTGATCCATGTAAGGCACAACAGAGAATTGTGGACAGCTAACACTATTCCTATCTCGTTACTTAACAAATACTCTATCTATGTACGATCTGCGTGAGCCGTCGTTATTACTCCACGTCCACTGTGGAACGTTCGGCTCATCCAGTCGAAAACAGTCTACTAGATTAAAGCTCGCTAATAGAGCCTTGAGGCCAGGATTCCCCTTCCTATCGCTCGAGCCTACACCATCCACATGCGCATCAAGAATGGTGTTGAAATCCCCTACCAAGACTACCGTTTTGGACGTCACTAGAAAGTGCTCCAGTTCCCGAAAAAAACCAGTCTGCCCACGTCCATTAGGAGCATAGACAGCCACCAACCTGAAGGACTGCTTACTCACGTGCGTCACATCTAGGTCAACCAGCCTACCTTCTGGGTCCAAAAAGACAGTACTTACCTGTAAGTCCAAGTTCTTCCTGAAAAGAACTGCCACGCCTGCACCTCCCTCCCGGCTAGGAGAAATACATTTCGCGTAACCATTGAGAAGTGGTGAGAACGCTTGGGGTCCTTTCATCTTGGACTCGGTAACAATAGCTACATCGATTCTATGTGAAATGTGGTCGTCCCGAAAACAAGCCTGTTTCCATTTCGATCCCATTCCACGCACATTTATACAACCTAACTTAATCATCGAAAAAAAGAAAATTATTTACTCATGGTTGCGAGAGGGAGCCTGACAGATTCCTTCTGTCTGTCTCCCCACCACTCACCGTTGCTGTTGGGTGTTTCACCGGCGTTGCCACCGGGCTGACGTACAATTTCCCAGATGTCACCTCCTGGGTGACATCCTTAATGAAGCCGGCTTTTACGAGGTCTTGTAAGTTTTTTCCTTTCCATCCTTCTTCGCCGACCCTTGCATATCGCCACTCCACTTCCTTCTCGGTCGCTTTGTAGCACCTGATCTGCGTACTTGCTTGCACAAATTTTACTGCTCTCTCGTTCCTTGTGGTGTATGCTATAATTTTTTCATTGGGTTTAAACCCTTTTACAGTTGGGGGGGTGGGGTTTGTTAAAGTGCTGGCCTATAAATGTAGTACCGCCGGAGTGGGGTTGGAGAATATTTTTAATTTGTTCGTCTGCGTTGTTTTTTTTTTTTTGATACGGGTGGGGAATCAGGGGTGATGGATTTTTTCCTTTTGTTCGACACGTTCGTGAATTCCATCTCTTCTTGTATATTTGTTTTTGTTGTATTAATTTCCTCCTCCTTTCCTTTCTCATTTTGCTTTTCGTTCTTGTCTTCCTCCTTTTTGGAGTTCGACCTGTTTATTTTTTCCTCCTTGCTTTCGCCAGCCGTTACTTTGTTCTCCACTTTGCTGCTCTCTGCGTTCTTCACAGCGTTTTGTGGGGGGGGGGCGTTGCCCGTATTATTTTTTTTTGTGCAAACGGAGCGAACGTGGCCCTTTTGCCCGCACTTAAAACATCTGGGCCTGCCTCCTTCCACCGAAACTCATATGGAGTGCCCCTCCCCCACAAAGACTCTGTCTGGTAGGCTTTCCAGCGTCGCATTTTCCGCCTGGATAATCATCTCCAGCTGCTGGCCTCTCCAGTGTTTTGCAATTTTCCTCTTCATACTCAACATTGTCAATTTTGATTCAACATCAAAAATGACTGCTGTTGCCGCCCACATCACGTCGTAGCCCCTTGGTATATCTTTTAGGGTCACTTTTGCTGTTCTGCACCCTAAATATAAGGGTAGCAGTATTATATTCTCGTTTTTCAACGTTTGCGTCGAAATTTGCCTTGCTTCTTCCGCCGTCTCAAAATGCACCTCCACTGTAGTGCTTCTTGCACCTCGGTTGACATGACGAACCTTATTCCATATTGGTGCCATACACTTTTCGACCATTTCGTTTTTTACGTCGGTCATTCGTTTTTCTTTTATATTGTACACTTTATAGGTGACCATTTTTTCCCTTATTGCCTGTATAGTCTCAGGGGGCGGTACCAATCGTGTTTCTTCACCACTTTTTTGCACAAGCGGTCTGAACTTGAATAGTCTTTCCATTGACACCTCCATTTCTTCCACTTCGCCACCTACGGCGTCTGAAAAACTGGGTTTTGCCTGTGTTTCCTTTTGTTTAACAGTTTTTATACCTTCTTCCATCTCGGGAAAGTCTTTTTTTGAACTTAAGTCTAATTCCATATTCGACAACACAAACTTGTCACAAATGACAATAGAATTTTTTTTTCAAAAATAACCTATACAGGTTAAGAGTTCACACAAAAAAAAAACACACAGAAATTTTCTACCCCCAAGGACGAAAATTACTGGGTCAAAAACAGTTCAACAATGATATTACGTGTAACACAACAAAGTAGACAAACGGAAATGAACTCACACAACGATTTGCAGCAACAGAAAAATATTTGATATACTCAGAGGAAAAATTTAAAAAACACCGGTTTTCGATGAAAGGAGTTCCCAATGCAAATATTTATATCCTTTTTCCAGTAACTTTTCGTCACTGATCTTGAAAAAGTGTATACAAGCAATAATAAATCTCTGAACGAGGTATAAACAGTAACTGCATGACAATGTGAGGTATATTTGCCGTCTCAATATGGCTAACCACTAAGGGTGGGTGTTACTGTTGCTTGTAGCCCCAGGAGAACATCTCCTCCAGCTGGCTATAGGCACACTTTCTGTGCCTTATCGGTATAGGGCACAGATCAGTGACGAAAAGTTACTGGAAAAAGGATATAAATATTTGCATTGAGAACTCCTTTCATTGAAAACCGGTGATTGTTGTACGCTGATGACGGGTCAATACCCAGAAACTGCAGTCCGTGCGTATCACTTAGGTTGACGAGGGAAGGATGACCTCCCTTTGCAAATACCGATAGGACACAGAAAGTGTACCTATTGCCAACTGGAGGAGATGTTCTCCTGGGGCTACAAGCCACAGTAACACCCACCCTTAGTGGTTAGCCATATTGAGACAGCAAATATACCTCACATTGTCGTGCAGTTACTGTTTATATCTTGTTCAGAGATTTATTATTGCTTATATATATATATACATATATAATTAAATCTAAAAATATAAGGTAAAAATTAAATATTAACTTTTGATTTTTACCAGTGGCCAGCATGAGTAAAAATGTCCAGACTTCAAATATTATTACACACACACAGAGTTTTGTGAGTTGGATTGTAAATCTATTGAAGTATATTTGTGGGGTTTTATGTCCATACATTTTCTAAGCACTTTTCTGTAGGTCCCTATGTGTGCTTACAGATGTTTGCAATTGTGTGTCTGTTTATCAACATGAGGGCAGTGCGAGAATGTATCTAAGAAAAATGCAGGGAATGCTTTGTAGTTTTCAGAATAAGTTTTAATGAGGCAGTTATATTTTGGGTTAATGAACTCCAACACCTTCATAATTAATTAATGTTACTTTGATGTCATTACTAATTAAAGTGTGAAAAGAGAAACAATATATTTCATTGGGCTTCAATGCTACTGTTGAAGTTAACACTGTTATCTATTTTTATGAGAACTCAGTATATCTAGAGGAATATTTTTTTCTTTTCACATCAAGCTCCTAAAATTACCCAGCCTGTACTGATTGATGCAACACAACAAGATGTACAATAGCCAAGCCCTATGGAACAGATGCAGGATGTTTCGAAATGGTCATCATGCTGAATAAACATTTGTACTAAATCATCATCTGTTTCCTTCATCAATTATAAACTCAACTAACACTACAGATATCCTGACGCAGATCCAGCGAAAATTATATCGTTACTCTGGATAACATCAGATAGCCCAAACGGTGAATGTGCTTTAATCGACATACTACTAATAGACATATACCCTAAAGTGTTATTCAAATTCTTTTACTTCTGACACATGTTTCGAAGACATCACTGGTATTATTCCAAAGAAATAAAATGGTGTAAAACAATGTAATTTTTTCCGTGTTAATTGTTAGAAATGGAAAAATATACACATCTATTTATATATATATTATATATATATATATATATATATATATATATATATATACATATATATATATGATGACCATCATCATGTAAGATCAGCTTTTTATACTTTCATGAGTTGGGTGATTTGACCAGCATTGGCAAACCAGGGAGCTGCACCAGGTTCCAGTCATCTGTTTTGGCTTGATTTCTATGTTTGGATGTCTTCCCTAATGCCTACCACCTCACAGAGTGTACTGAGTGTTTTTTACATGGTTCTAGCACCATGGGGTTGCCAATGAACTTACATACATTGAACAAGAACAGCTCAGTGAAGAAGTGCTGATCTCCAATGGTGGAGAGAACCTGTGAAAGAGGTAGACCCTGGAGGACATGGGAAGAGTTTGTGAAGCATGATCATTGAAAATTGCACATCATGGGGGCAGTGACAAGTGACTGAGACATTTGGCAACGTACCATTCTTGAGAAGACCTGACATGCCATGTGAGATTGTAGTTGTAGCCGATGCCAGTGTTATGTTACTGGCACTCATGCTGGTGGCACTTAAAAGCACCCACTACACTCTTGGAATGGTTGGCATCAGGAAGGGCATCCAGCTGTAGAAACTATGCCAAATCAGATTGGAACCTGGTGGAGCTCCCCATCCAACCCATGCTAGCATGGAAAATGGACATTAAATGATGATGATGATGTGCGTATATATGTATATATGAGACAGAATGGTAAGAATATTCATCTCCATTTGGAAGATATAGAGAAATAATAAGAAACTCCACCATTCCTTTTACATTGCAATTAATTAATTCCCAGGGATATCATAACATTAATCATTTCAAAATACAACCGCATGTATTGTGAAAGAGATTATCATAATGAAATTAATTCCAAAATACATTATTACACATTCAAAAATATATCATATACAAGATACATTACTACAATTAAACCATTTCAAAATTTCATATTCCAATGTACGTTTTACATCCAAATCATTTCAAAATACATAATTAAACATGCCAATGTGCATAATTACAAAAATACATAATTAGATATTTTAAAGTTGGTAATTACAAGCCGGTTTCAGTTATAAGAGATTTTCATTGTAATATCTGTGTGTAATGGCATGCTACTAGCCTTCATGAAATATATGATGTTTCTGCCAGATGGAGGCTTGCTAGAGATTCATGAGGTAACAAAGGAAGTAATATATTAGTAGGAAAATTAAGTAGAGTGCTAAATTTTCCTTCTACAACAATTCAAATATATGGGAAAATTTTTTCATAAATATTGATAAATGAATGTAAAATAGTTATCAGTAATTGGTTAATGATATAAATTTGTTCATATTTTACAATTATAAAGTTTCTTTATTGATTCTTTGATGTTCTGTTATATTTTCTGTTCGTTGATAGAGTGAGAAATGTTTAAAATTTGGTTGCTGTGTTTCAACATAACTATTTAAATACTGAGTCAAAGTTTCCTTGTGTTTGGATCATGTATTTGTTGTTTGAACTATTATGCACTTTCTAAGTAACATTTCTGTTTGACCAATTTACTTCTTGCCATGCATACAGCATGTTATGACACAAATTAAGTTTCCAAAAGGAATGAGAAACCATTTTTTATTTAAAAAAACTTACCCATTCTTGAAGTGTAGCAACCTTTGAATATAATGATGCAAATTACACCATTCAATTTTCCACATTTTTTAACTTGGATTTTATGTAATTTTGGCAGCTAATTGGGAAAAATGCTTAAAACTTTTTCTTGAATGAATATGGCTGCTTTTTACTTTTAATTATTCTTTTGTTTAAGATTATTTTCAGTTAAGAAATGTCTGAACAGGGGTAAATTTCGATGAATTACATTGAAAGCCTCAATGTTCTGAAGGATGTTGATTGAAATGTCCAGTAAGGCACTTATTTCTGTTTTGATTTTTACAGTTCTTAAATCACTGATATCAGTCATGTCTGCTCTTTTGGTTGCATTATTAATCATGGTACACAATGCTTTTCACTCAGAATATCTTTTTGTTCTTAAGTCTTTTTTCTTTTTAGATATCTTAGATTTTATACAGTAGTATGTATTCGTTTAGCAAGATTGTATAGCATATTATATCAGGTTTTGGATGACATGAAGTAAAAAGTACATGTTTTGTGTTTGTTGGTTTATAATATCTTAATCCTGTTTTTATCTCAAAAGTCTAATTAACCCTTGTTGTGTGTATTATACTGTGTGTTGTTCTTAATTCAATTTATGAGAGTTTTAATTTCCTGGAATTTATCCAAACCTTCTTTTCATTTGATAAAGCAAATGTTTAAATATCTCTTCCAATTGTTTCAAGTAATTATGGAAAGCTATATTTTTGCTGAAGTCTTTCATATATTTTTGTCCCAAGTTATCCCATTACTACATTTGCATATGTTGAAGCTCTTTTGGCCCCCATTGCCATACCTAATTTTGTCTATATGCTATTTGGTTGAAATTAAAATATATTTTGTGAAATAAATTGAAAAGCTTCAATAAGTTCTTTTTATGCATCCTGGTAATTCATAAGAACATTTGAGCTGAAAGTTTATTGCTTCTATTCCATATTCTTGCAGTATATTTCAATATAAGTTAACCACATCCAAAGAAACTATTTAAATGTCTTCATATTATTGTACACAGAAGGTGGTTTAAGTCAGCTCTTATATAACCCTCTTATATGCTTGAAATATGGTTTTTATGTCTAAGAAACTGCATAGTCAATGAGCTTCAAAAGAAGGATCTGCCATTATTGTTTGTAATTTTAAATCATTTGGTCAAAGAATATTCACACAAGAAAATGTGGATATTTTACAAGCAGCATTTTTAACATTCTTTTCATAAAAATTGTTTGTTTTACGTTTCAAATTAGGTGAGTAGTTATATTCTATACAGTTCAGCTTTTATTTTTAAATAACTAAGGACATTATGATTTTGTAGTATTTTCTGCTAAATATGATCAGTTTTGTTTTTTAAGTAAATTCTGAGTGTTTAATAATGTAATCTGGAAATGATTTGATTGTCAGAATATATATTAGATATGATATTATATTTTGAAATATGTAAAAGTGTATTTTGAAACGATTTGATTATAATGATATATAATAATTAGGAATTAATTAGCTGCAGTGAAAACGGAATAATGCATGGGCAGTATCCAACAATGGCCACTGACTAATGACTGAAATGAGTATATATATATATATATATTAGGTTGAAAAGGAACACACAAGTTGATATATATGGAAAAAAAATTCAAAGAAAATGCTAAAATAATTTTTAAAACAACATTTCGGTAGCGGTTTCAGTCATTGAGACTTTTCAACTGTGAATATGGAAAACAAATTTTGGAAAAATTAAAAGAAAAGTTTTTTAAAAGAATATTTGCATAGTATTCAAATACAAGAGGCGTTTTCCTTGTTTCTGCCTGTCTCTGTCTCTCTTCAGACAAAACAAGAGAGACAGAGACAAGCAGATGAACACTAAACAATGGTGATGATGACATATATCTATATACACACACACACACACACACACATTTATATAATCAAACATGTACACATATATATACACACACACACACATACACATAGCTCGAGATTCTTAAACATGTCTGTCTTCTAAATCTCCTCAAAATTTTGATCAGCCTCAAGTCACTAATAACTGGCATCACACAATGACCGAACACAAAACCACTTGGTTGGGAAACAAGCGTCTCAACCACACAGCCATGCATGCAGCTTCAGTTAACCTAATGTGAATAGTATAAGACACAATATAAAGGAACTTTTACAATGTTGTTGTGTCACTTCATCTCAGGTAATGTTTGTATTCTCTGTTGTTGATTCTTTGTCTTAAGCTGCAGACTTTATCCATGTCGTGCTCTGTAGTCAAGAACATCTTGAATGCTCTCTTAAGCAGAGACTTCACCATTGACATTTTATTTTCCTGTTTATACCACCCATCCCCATTGCATTTGCTGCCATTTGACAGGCACTCAACAGTAAAAAGATATGATGTTGGGTTTCCTGTTTCTAAAACTTAAATGATATTGTCATAACTATCAAATCAGGCCCAAACTAATTGCTTAATACAGAAAATAAGACTGTGAACAGCAACAAACATTACTGGACTTGCTGATTTTGTGGTTCCAATTAACAATGAAATTCAATATGTAAATAATAAGAAACTGGAACAGTGTTGTGGTTTTACAAGTTTCATTATATATATGTGTGTGTGTGTGTGTGTGCACATACATACATGCACATATATACATACACATATACACACACACATGTGCGTATATATACATACACATGTACACCTACATACATATATATATACATACATATATACACACACACATATGTGTGTATATATACATACACATATACATCTACTAATATATAGATATATATACATAATAATGAAGGGTGAAATTAATTAATTTGGAATAATTATCAATTACACCAAGTAGTCTTCGGCATGTAAAAGCCTCATTCGAGGAAAATTTAAGTAATACTAAGCAATAAAGGGTTTAGCAACGAATTGCCTTACCACATACCGAATTTAGAAATATAACTCTTTGACTGCTATTTCTAAATTCGGTATGTGGTAAGGCAATTCGTTGCTAAACCCTTTATTGCTTAGATATATATACATATATTTATGCATATACACACACACAAGCACAGGCACACACATACACACACATACATTGCAACAGACTGGTGTCCCATCCAAGTGAGGAATTTATATGCCTTGAAATCAGGAAACCAGCCCTCATTAGTCAATATGACTTAAGAAGATAACTTTCAAATTTTGGGGGATGGCTGTTGACCCCTGAGTTACTCTGCCTTTGACAAGTTTTTGTTTTTCTTCATCCTGCAGGGTGTCCAAAAATTATCCTAACCCTCACCAAGCAAGCTTTGTGGCATTGCCAGTTTAGTCACCTATAACTTGACCATGTGACAGATTGTACAGGGTTACACATTACCTGTAGTACTCATGAGTGACCTGGCATTAGTAAACATTGTTATGGTTATTACCCCCTCTCCCAAATTTCAGGCCCATCTGCCTTTAGTAGAAAGGATTATTATTATTATTATTATTATTATTATTATTATTATTATTATTATCATTATTATTATTGTTGTTGTTGTTGTTGTTGTTGTTGTTAAGATGATGAGCAAGCAGAATCATTAGCATACTGGACGAAATGCTTAGTGGTATTTCACCCGTCACTACATTCTTCAAATTCTGCTGCAGTTAACGTTACCTTTCATCTTTTTGGGGTCGATAAATTAAGTGCCAGTTGTGTACTGGGGTTGATGTAATCGACTGGCCCCCTCCAGCAAAATTTCGGGCGTTGTGCCTATAGTAGAAGGGATTATTATTATTATTATTTTCATTATCATTTTCTTTCAATTGTTTCCATTTCTTGCCGAGTGTCTTCCTAACACCTAGGGCAGACAAACGCACTGTATACATTGGTATCCACCAAATTGTTCATTTACAAAGTCATGTGACAGAGAAAAAGGGGAAGAAAGACAGAGAGAAAAAGGAAAACTGAAAAGTAAAAAAGTAAACAAAGAAATTAAAGGGGAAAATAGGAAAGTAAATTCACAGCGACAATTCTCTTCTCAATATGTGTAACCAGTTACCAGTTAAGACTATCTTTTGCACTTCCTGCATGGATGGTAAGCCAGGGATCATTCTTAAATAATTTTCAGTTTTATTTTTTATCATTTTAAGTGCTCCTACAATCACTGATATTGTAACCATCTTGAGACGCCACATCTTTTCAATTTTGATTAGCAAATCTTTATATTTTCTTCTTATTATTATTATTATTTCCAACATACACAATAAATCAGACAGTTGGAAAAAATTCTTAGCATTGGGCTACCAGTAAACTTATTATTGAAGACGTTGCACAGTATTCAATATTGTGACGTTGAAGATTGAAGATATTGTGTGTACCAGGGGTTTGTATTGTCTGTCAAGTCAAAACAAGGACCTCAGACAGAGAGTACTTTGCGCAATATGCGTGCAGTTCCAAGTAATGTTGATTTTTGCACTGACATTGCACATCCAGCAGATCATACTAACTTCATTTCTTTCAAGCTTACACATGTCTTCAGCAGCCACAGCCTACATTTCACTGCCATGTAGCATGGCAGTTCAAACACATGCATCGTACAATCTACTTTTCACTCTGAGCGAGAGGCCTTTTGTTACCAGTAGAGGTAGGAGCTTTCTGAATTTTGCCCAGGCTATTCTTACTCTAGTGGCAGTGCTCTCTGAGCATCCACCCCCACTGCAGACTTGGTCACTGGGAAGACAACTTTTATGTGCGGCAGATGCACTACAGATGTTCAGAAAACTGATTCCATCACATGTCAGGGGGAGAAACTAGAAGTAGTTGATACCCTCTGCTACCTAGGTGACTTGGTCACCTAGGTATCAGTTTTCTGAGCATCTTCGGTGTTTATTGTCCCTGTGCATCTGCCGCACACAAAAGCTATCTTCCCAGTTAACCTTCCTTTGATGTTGCTGTACCTCTTATCCATCCATAGCTTACACTGGGTACATCTTATGGAGTTTCTACCTACATCTTTTCTACAGATTGAGCAAAAGATTTAATTCTGATTTACTTCATTGATTTAATTCTGTTTGTGTCACCAATATTGTGATTCTGTGAATCTAAAGACCCTTGAGAAATACTAAGAAGATGGCGACATTGGGGGAGGAGGAGGAGAGAGGGGGAGGAGGAGAGAGGGGGAGGAGGAGAGAGGAGAAGGAGGAGATGGAGGAAGAGGGGGAGGAGGAGATAGAGGAAGAGGAGGAGAGAGGAGGAGGAGGAGATAGAGGAGGAGGAGAGAGGAGGAGAAAAAGGAGGAGGAAAATTCTATAACAAAAGATTGAGAATTAAAGAAAGAATGAATGAATGAAACAAGGGAACAACATTAATAA
The DNA here is from genome assembly GCF_006345805.1 of Octopus sinensis. Taxonomy (NCBI): domain Eukaryota; kingdom Metazoa; phylum Mollusca; class Cephalopoda; order Octopoda; family Octopodidae; genus Octopus; species Octopus sinensis. The sequence goes on from NC_043015.1 coordinate 25,242,605, forward strand.
GAGAGAAAGAGGAAAAAGAGAGAAAAGAGAAAACAAAAGAAACGAAGAAATGAATGTGGGAAATAATTTCACTCTCAAACAAATAAGCAACTACACACACACACACACACATTTCCCTAAAGCAAACATTTGTTATAAATGTGATGAGGGTGGTGGTGGTGGTTGTGGCGGTGGTAGTGGCTGTAGTGATGTTGATGGTGGTGGTGATGTGGATGGTGATTAGATGACCAAGAAAACGGAAAAGGAGGAGCGGGGAGAGGGGGGATGTATACAGTGATACCAGAAACAGCAGTATTACGCAAATGAAACTGACAGGAAGAAAGAGAAAAATTTAATCGTACACTTAATATGGGAGTGGAAATTTTGTGTGTGTGTTATGCTTTTCTTTTGTGTGTGTGTGTGTGTGTGTGTGTGTGTGTGTGTGTGTGTGTGTGTGCGTGTATGTCATTGGATGTTTGAATTTGAACCTGTTGACAAATTGTAAACTTCTGGAAAATAACATTTTGCAAATGCTCTCAGTAAGAATGTTAAAATATCTGTTTGTGAGTGTGCAAATGTGTGTGTGTGTGTGTGTATATATATATGCTTGCATGCGTATTATTTATGTATGTCTATGTAAGTACCCATATGCCTGTGTGTGTAGGAACAAATGAGGATATGAAGAAGAATTAGAGAAGGAGCAAGTGATAGAATTAGAGAGAGAGAGAGAGTGAATGAGTTAATGAATGTGTGTGAGTGTGTGTGCATGTGTGTGCGTGTGTGAAAGAGAAAGAAGAGATTAAGACAATGAGGAGGCAAACAAGTGTAGAAAGAGAAAAGATGAAAAACAAAGGAAAGAGAAGTGAAAACAAAAACAGGAAAACAAATTGAATGAAGAATGAGAAAAATATTGCATTCAATATATTTTGGAATAAAACTCAACAGGTGATTGACAGAGAGAGAAAGAGAGGCAGACAAAAGAAGGGTGAGAGAGAGAGAGAGAGATGGTAAGTCAGTGAAACAATGGGTAACGTGAAAAAAATGAGACCTCTCTGCAATGTGACAAAGCAATTCAAAGTTTTGCAGATAATTGCAGCGACACAAAAGTTTGGCAGACATTTTAAGTTTTATGATTGCATGGTTCGAGTTTTTATTTCACTTTTTAAATCTGTCTTCTACTGCTAATGTAACCATTGTCTTTGTACATTAAGTCGGTGCCATATATACTATGACACTCTATAATACATACAATATAGCACCATGTACATATATATGTGTGTATATATATATGTATGTATATATATATGTGTGTGTGTATGTGTGTGTATGTGTGTATGTGTGTGTGTGTGTATGTGTATGTGTTTGCATGTGTGTGTGTATAAATAATGTATATAAATGTACATTTATATATATGAAGGTATATATATGTATATATATATATATATCATCCATCTATATTATATCATCCATCTATATTACCCAAGCATTTCATTCTTGGTTTACTCCTTGGTATCTCTGCCAGGTGACAGGACTTTAAGAAACCATCTTGCTGCTCTTTCTGGCAACATTCCAACCATTGCCCACGTCACTGATATTGTCATCTCTCAATGTGGAAAAATAGCAGTTTGACTTGGAGAGACACCCTGATCTTTGAGCTATCCACCCTATTGAGTAACATTACTCCAGACATCCATCTGAGAAACTCCATTTCAGCTGCTAGTACTCACAACTTTACTCTTTCAGTCATTCAACAACTTCCAAGGCCCTAAGTGAGGAGAATTTGAAGACAACAAGTTTGGCTTTCTTTTATCAACTTTTCTGCTTCTGGTGCACTACTGTGCCAGCTCCTCTGTGTGCGTTTTTGTGTTTGTCCCTCACTACCATTTGTCACAGGTGTTGGTTTGTTTACATCCCTGTTACCTAGTTGTAACCAACAGAATAAGAAGCAGACTTAAAAATAAGAACTGGGATGAATTTGACCGACAGACACCTTCAAGGTAGTGCCCCAGCATGGCTGCAGTCCAATAACTAGAAGAAGTAAAAGAGATAAAACACACACTGTCTTTGAGCCATTCCTGTGTACCAATTTTAACTGAAGAAGACATTTTCCCAAGATGTCATTTAGTGAGTTCAAGTCCAAAATCATGGCTGCAAAGCAAATTTGTATAAGTGCCACAGCCCTACCATATCTATTACAAAACACAACCACTAAGATATCAAACTGAAAATACTGAAAAGACACAAAAAAACATTTTCACTAATCTAAATAACAATACAAGAGTGTAAAACTTCAGACTTACTTTTGATGTTTGTTTAGACTTATCTCAGATTATCCCTCACCTTTTATTAACTCTTATTAACCATTATCTATTATTGTTCCTAATCTTGTCTGATTCTCCCTTCTCTCTGACTGGCCCTCAATTCTCCCTTCTCTCTGATTGACCCTCATTCTCCCTTCTCTCTGATTGACTCTTATTCTCCATTCTCTCTGATTGACCATCAATCTCCCTTCTCTCTGATTGACCCTCATTATCTCTGGAACTAACATTCCTAACATATTTCCAGTCATAATGTATCTAGGACCATATCCATTTTTTTTTTTCTTTTTGTTTAAACTTTTCAATACAAACCCGCCAAAACTTACCTGGGGCTGAATATGATATAAACTTCCTCATTTAATGTAATTAAAATTAAAACCTTCCATGAAAACTTCATATTTATTGAAGTCCTAAATGGAAGACAATGTATTTTAAGAGAAATAGAACAGAGAGTGGGTTAATGGTAAGATATTCTATAAGAAGGTTATCTCCTTAGATCCCATCATTCAGTGGTTTGCAGGCCAGATCTAAACTCATTTGATGTGTCAGCAGGGGTAATTGAAAAGCTTCTATCTTCCTGCAGTAAATATGCCCTGCAGTGAGAAGGGATTTCAATTGACAAAAATAAAGGTGATGACACCCCTCCAACGCCATTGTCCTCTTTGAAGGAAAGAACAGCTTCAAAATGTGCATGTGCTGCACCTTCCTATCTCACAATAAATACATTGTAAATATTGGAAGCAAAATTCTGAAATATTTTTACAAATTAATTCATATTTTATCTAAAAAAAAACCTTTCCTGAACACACACGCACAAATGCACACATATATGTATGAAAGTGTGCACACATGTGTGTGAGTTACATACATCACATAAATTGCAAGATAAGAATATTTAACTATCAAAAAAAAAACAAGCAAATTAAAATTTTGAATCTTGAGAATTCTGGTTCAAATATTTTTTTCCTTTCCCTTCTGCACCCTCCCCACGACACACACACACAACCAGTCACAATACAATCTACATTTCAATAAATATTCCTTTCAAAAATATATTCTTCAAATTATCAGAAGTATATTATTATTTTATTGATATTACTCTCATTATTCATGACAATAGCAAGAATACTAAAGTGTTGAGAAATTCAAACACATGCATAGTTTTACACACACACACACATATACATAGATACACACACATGCACACATACATAGATATATGTTCATATAGATATACATACACACATACATTACATTCATATGTTGTATACAAACACACACACACATATATATACATATGCACACACACAACGTTTCTCTCTCTCTCTCTCTCTCTCTCTCTCTCTCTCACTCACACACATATTCATTTAAATCAACAACATACTGAAAGTATTATTGTCTGTTGTCAGACTGCTTGAGGAAAATGTCTTGCAATCCTACCATTCTAGAAGAGAACTACAGCAAATTGCCCCCCCCCCCCACACACACACATAAGCATGAACATACATACACGCACACACACACACACACACACATGCAGCCAGCTAAGTGACTGAAATTAGATCAGAAATAAAAATAAAAAATTATAGTAAACATGACAAAAATAAAGTATAGCAACAACAAAAATATTAAGAATAATAACAATGAGGAATATAAATCTGTCCTTTTGCATTATAAGATTGTAATCACCCATTCACACACACACACACGCACACACACACATACACACAGGGAAGCATGTGTACAGAGGCATTCGTATGTGTGTGCACCATTGAATGCCCATATGTATACACACATACACATATGTATGTATGGATTTTTATACATACATACACTACTGATAAATAAAGAAATATATATATATATATGTATGTATGTATATATGTAAATACATACAATACTGATAGCTGTAGCAGAAATAATAATTCAAATATTAAGGCTAAACTAATGTTTAGCTGCTGAAAATTTCTGATACGTTTATGGATAGCATTTAATTCTCAGATATTTTAGCCATCTTAAATTGGTACCACTTTCTTGCTTTCTTGTGTTTCCCACAAATTGATCATGCTGAACAATAATATTTCAATACGACCAGTCCCTATTCGAAATTCATGTCCCCTATTCTGTCCCTTGGGCAGAACTCTGTGTGTGTGTGTGTGTATATATATATATATATCAAAATAAGCAACAGGATATCACGTAGTAATGCAGTATGACCATTTCAAGTGGCCCCATTTAATTGAATAATTCAATTATTACATCAATTTAAATGCACAAATAAATAAATGGAATTGTAACAAGTAGGACACATTAATATGATTTTTCTTAAATATTTTGACAGACCAAGAGGATGGAAAAAAGTGAGTTGACAGCTCATGGTTAGGTATGGTCATGAATATTGTCATATGTATCTCTTTTCTCTAGGGAGGAAATAAGACATTAGGAGTCATTTGGTTATAAGTAACTGTCTATAAAAAGAGGCAGGGTAGGGGTAGACTTTAAATCATTATATTAATTACCAGTTAAAGGGGCAAGATGCTAAGAAACTTAAGATGTTAATACAGAAGAAATTTTATTTAGGGTCACTATGGGGGAATGTTCATAAACAATATTGTTATGTTGTATATAAATATATATTGATATCTAACAGAAGTGACAGGGTGACTCTTGAATACTAAGTCATTCTGTTACTTCTGCTAGGAATTAATAAATATATAAGTAAATGTAGGGATAAGCAAGTTAGACTGATCAATATATAAAATGTATTAAATACATGAAATACAAAAAATGTATATATGTATACATATAAAAGAGAATTAATGAGGATGAGGAACAGTATTACAAATTCGACAGCTGTTTCATTTCCTTACATTACCTGCACAAGTTTAAACCCTTGAGTGCTACTAAGTGCATTCTATTACAAAGAGCATTTGCATCTCATCTATGAACTATAAGGAGCAGGAGTAGCTGTGTGGTAAGAAGCTTGCTTCCCAACCACATGGTTCCAGGTTCAGTCCCACTGCATGGCAACTTGGGCAAGTGTCTTCTACTATAGCCTAGGGCCAACCAAAACCTTGTGAGTAGATATGGTAGATGGAAACTGAAAGAAGCCTGTTGTATATATATGTGTGTGTGTTTGTTTGTTCCCTCACCATCACTTGATAACTGATGTTGGTGTGTTTACATCCCCATAACTTAGCAGTTTGGCAAAAGAGACTGATAGAATAAGAACCAGGCTTACAAAGAATAAGTCCTGGGCTGATTTGTTCGACTAAAGGCAGTGCTCCAGCATGGCTGCAGTCAAAGGACAATCAGGTAAAAGAATATAAATATATATGTATGTATATACGGCAGGGGAGAATTGAGTAATTTCTAAGCACTGTTGGAAAGACCCTTGCCCACATTATCCTGGCCAGGCTACAACTACTTGCTTCTCGAATCTTCTCGAATCTGGAATCGCAGTGTGGCTTTAGAAGAAGCAGAACAACTATCGATATGATATTCTCCATACGCCAACTTCAGGAGAAGTCCAGAGAGCAGAGAATGCCATTATATATGGCCTTCATTGATCTAACAAAGGCTTTTGACTCGGTAAGCAGAACAGGCCTCTTCACCCTGCTCCAAAAAATCGGATGTCCACCAAAGCTGCTGAGGATCATCAAGTCTTTCCATGATGACATGCAAGGCACCATACAGCACAACGGTTCAACATCAGCCGCCTTCCAAATAAAAAACAGGGTAAAGCAAGGTTGTGTCCTCGCTCCTACATTGTTTGGCATCTTCTTCTCGCTCTTACTCTCACATGCCTTTCAGACATCAGATGATGGAGTGTTTCTGCACAGTAGAAGTGACGGGAAACTGTTCAATCTCTCGCGCCTGCGTGCCAAGACCAAAATCAGAAACGTCCTGATCAAGGAGATGCTATTTGCTGATGATGCTGCTCTGGTATCACACACAGAAGAAGCCCTCCAAAGGCTCATTAATTGTTTTGAGCAATCATGTAACAACTTTGGCTTAGCTATCAGCCTTAAGAAGATTAACATCATGGGTCAGGCTACATCGGACATCCCAAACATACATATTGGAGACCACAGATTACAAGAGGTGGAGAAGTTTACCTATCTGGGCTCTACAGTCACCTACAACCTATCCCTTGACGCTGAGCTCAATATACACATTGGCAAGGCAGCTGCTGCGATGGCCCAACTCTCCAAACAGGCTTGGGACAACAATAAGCTGACCAAGACCACGAAAATGAAGATCTACCAGGCATGTGTACTTAGCACTCTACTGTATGGAAGTGAGACTTGGACGCTATACACATGCCAAGAGTGTCGCCTAAACATCTTTCACCTGCGCTGCCTCCGAAAAATCCTCCGCATCAAATGGCAGAATCATATCCCCAACAAAGATGTCCTCAGACAAGCAGGAATACCAAGCATGTTTGCACTCTTCACACAAAGACGTATGAGATGGCTTGGGCATGTTAGCCGTATGAAAGATGGCAGAATCCCCAAGGACATACTCTACGGAGAGCTTGCTAGGGGTACCAGGTCTGTGAGTAGACCACTCTTACGTTACAAGGATGTTTGCAAAAGGGACATAAAGGCCTGCAACATCAATATTAGCGGTTGGGAGGCGGTTGCCGGCAACCGTGGAGACTGGCAAGAGAGGGAATACAAAGGAGTGACAGAGAAAGAGAGGAGAAATGGAAAGAGAAGAAAAGACGTCAACAAGAAACTATGGCATTACAACCAGCCAGGAACAGTCTTCGCTACATTTGCGGTACCTGCCAGAGGGAGTGTTTGTCCAGGATAGGACTACACATCCACAGCAGGAAATGTATCAGGACATGAAATGTAAAAGCCAGACTAGACTACTTTATGCGCAACTCCATTGTCTCCCGAGACAAAAAGGATGCCAACAATATACGGCAGTACTGTAAATATATCAAGCAAAATACCTTCTGGTATTTGGTTGCCTGTTTTAATCCCTCCCTTGATTACTGATTTCCTCCTTGCTGGAGTAATAATTTCAATACAAGTTGATAAGCAATTATGCAACAGAAAATTGGTTAAAGATCACTTCTCTCTCTGACCCCCAAACATCGATTAATGCTCCTTTCAGTTGACCTTGTTATCCCTTCTTTACCATTTGTGGACACACAAGCTACATTTGGTGACATACAGACATACAGTAAGCATTCAGAAATAACTAGAAAATCATGCATTTAACATTTCCCTTTTGAAAGAGGAAAAAAATTTGTACTTCAACATTTGCTTAAAAATTGACGAGAAAATTAATTTAAATCAAATTTACTGAATTAATTAGTAGCTGAGAATTAACAATATTCTCAGTTTAACTACGCAAATAAATGAATAAATAAATTAATTAAATGAAAAAAAAAAGAAAAAAACTAGAATTTATTGGCTGACATTCTATTGTCTAAAAACAAAAAAAAAAATTTTTATTTTTAAAAATTAACCATTTCTTATTTGGATGTCTTAAAATGGATGAGAAAAGAATTACAGTTGAATTTATGCATTTGTGACAACTGTAGCGACACTAGCTGACTGACTGGCAATCAAGCTTATATGTGGTAGAGAAGGTCTACTCGTTTGTTTTTGTCAATGGTTTTAACCAAAAAAAATGTGGTTTCCACAAAAACTTTATAGAAAATTATTTTACTAGCAAGACATATATGGTTGGTGCTCAGTTTAAATAGGAAATCAGCTGAGTCATTACTTCATTTGACTTCCTGCACTCTATGTTCAAATCCTGCCAGGATCAAATTTGTCTCTTATCCTTTTGGTAGCAGCAAAAATTACTGATTTGAGATCGTGAATTAGCAGAAGTTTGACCACTGTTAAATAGGAAACCTTGTGACATTGGTTCCAGCTTTTTTTGTGTTCTAACCACAACAGTGGTGCTAAGCTGTATCACACTTATGGTAAGGGTTTTCTCTTGGAGGACTTACTTTCAGGAAAGAGAAACTCTTTGTCCAGGCCTGTGTATACAAGCACAGATACAAGATGAATTCTGACTGGTGAAGGCCCTTAGCTGCTCAGTTTATACATTTGTAAGTCAATGTTTTCAGGAGAAATGTAGACAGTAACAGGAAGGAAATTTCATGTGATTGATCTTCTAAGAAAGAAAAATTGTGCAGAAGCAGTTCATGAACAGAATCTATAAGAGGGAGAGGTAGAGTGTGGGTGATGACAGGGAGTAGTGGGTGTGTCAGTTGAGCCTAGATAGAGGCAGCAGCTCACTAAGGAGTGTAAGGTGTCATAGTGACAGAAGCGACAAAAGACTGGAATATGAGATGAATTAGGAAGGACCTGTGAATAAATTACAACAGTTGGCACCAAAAATGAGACACTTTTATTCAGAATCATCACAGTCATCAATTTAACATCCACTTTTTCAACTTTGTAAGAGTTTATAGAATTTTTGGGGGACAGGATATTTATTGCCAGAGGTTCTTTCTGTTGCCAACTCTTACCTGTTTCCCAGGTAAGCTGATATTTTCCTTCATCTTTCACATATTTTCACAGACAATTGGAAATACATGACACTACTTCAGATGGTAATGTCAGTTTAAAACTACCACATGATGGGAAGACAAAAGAGAAACACAAGGAAATGTTACACTAAATCTATCTGCTACATTTGTCAATTGACCACAGAATTAGATGCATTCTATAGGTTCGTTATATATGGTATCTAGGCAACCACATCTATGAAGACAACCTCGTTCACCAGTTGGCTGTTTCTATCATACCACCTCATTTTGCTAATAGACAACCACATTCTACCATGTAGTTAGATGCTACTATGCATGTTCAGCCAAACGATGCTCTGCTTTTTGACTAAAAGACAGATTGAATAATGTTGTTACTAATGCACTGTGTCTGAAAAACTAAACAAGTGAAAAAAACAAGCTGGATGGTCCCAGTTGGAATAACTTTTATCATATGTCTCCTCTAAATAACTACAAAACATTCACAATGGCATAATGCCAGGCAGTTTCCATATACCAGACAAACTCCTTACACAACAAAATTATACCAGGCAGTCTACTGCGATGGTCAATTTAATTCAATAGCCAAGTGTCATTCTTCAAACAAGAAACATTAATATCTTCATTGTACTAGATAACCTTATGCAACAAGAAAATCATTCCATAAGGTATTCTATCTGGCAGTCACATTACCAGACAACCCCTCTAAGTCAGAGCAGATAGCATCTTACAACTTACCAAGCAATCTCCTCTAATTCTTTGCAGAAGAAAATTAAAGAATTATATTTAATGATGATGCCAATACATTTTCTGGTGAACTTGTTGCTTTACTGTAAAACCAACAACTCAACACCTGGAATTTTCACCAAGAATTAATTCACAAGTTCTGCTAAAAATTGTTGCAAACAAATTTAGTTATACAAGCTTTTAATACAATAAAAGCCACTGATTTGCCGCAGTAACCTGAATAATTACAAAGACAGCATGTGTGTGTGTGTGAGGAACAAAAAGCTGTGAGTCCGAAGGTGCTAGACTGCTTGATTTCATTAGGTCATAACTTCAAATATTTACTGTGTAACACCTTTCGAAAGGACATACAACATCAAATTGCCTTTTTAATAACTCTGCAAGCACTTTCATTTCATAGACGAAAGCAAAGAACATTATAATTATAATGAATGAGGAAACAAAACAAAAACCGATTAACCTTGCTTCAAATGAAGTCACTTCTCTGTCTCAAGTTTGTAAATAATCAAGAATGTTGTGGGATTTATTGAAATCACTTTATATGTTCATCTCTGAGTTGGTGTTTCGAATAACACTTAAACAAAAGCAAGTCATCATCATCATCCTCATCATCATCATCCTCATCATCATCATTTAATGTCTGTTCTTCAAGCTGGAAAGAATTGACAGGGGCTGGCAAGCCAGAGGACCATGCCAAGTTCCAATGTCTGCTTTGGTCTGTTTTCTTCGGCTGGATGTCTTTCCTAATGCCGACCAGTTTACAGTGTGTACCAAGTGCTTTATATGTGATACCAGTACTAGTATAACCTCAAATGAGTTGGTGTGATGGGGTGGGGAATGTAGTATGGAGGGAGGAGGCTTTATTCTAGGTGAGGAGTGGTTTAGAGTGTGATAGGAGGCAGGGAGAGGAAAAGATCCATCTTATTGTAAGGAAGATACATGGTCACCCCAGTTAGAGGGGAAGGAAGAGGATGGTGGTGAAGATGTGTCAGGGCATAACCTCAAGGTTATGTAAGAAAAGTAAGAGCAGTGGTATGGGTGGGAATGTGAGTGGTGAACATGGGTGGAATCAAGGTTAGTCATTCATCTTTTCGAGGGCAAAGAGGAGGAAGTAGGTATGGGTCAAGGAAGTAAGAGGTGACACCAAGAAGGGGTAAAGTGAATGGGGGTGGTGTGTGAAATGCACAGTGAAATCAGAGGTAGATGAGGGAAGAAGTGGTGAGAGGATGACAGGGGTAGCATAGGGATATCTGCAGCTGCTACTGCTGGCAAAATTAAGGGTGTACAAGTGAAGGGGAGGTGAAAGGAGTATAGAGTGGAATGACAGGGAAAGGAATGATATGAAGAGTGAGTGTAGAAGGAAGTAGTCTCCTAATTACAGCAACTGGGTAGATAGTTCTGCCATGAGAAAGATGATGGACACGTGGTTGAGTTGTAGAAAGGGTGGATGATAGGAAAATGGGCTTTTGCGGGTGCTTCGTCAAGGAGGGATTGGGTTTAAGGGATGGGAGAGAGGTTTAGATTGGGTGCAGGGGGAATAAACATAGGCGACATGCATTTAGGGCCTCATTTTTTCTGAAGCGGATGGGTTTTCTTGAGCACAACAAACAGCCATGGATCTCAATCTTTTGTTTTTACCTCTGAAGCATTGCACATCCGGTAGAGTTAAATTCCTCTGCTACGACCAGTGGCACTATGATAAATAAGGTGGGTGTGTGTGCTTGAGAACCAAGCTTGTGTCCTATAGTTCATGAGCTTGTTCCTTTGCCATACTTCAGCCTTTCAATTCCTGGCATATAGCCGCCTCCCCATCTTCCACCTCACCCACTTACTATGAGAAGTTCTTTCCATTTCCTCTGTTCTTTTCTTTTTTGTTTTTTGTCTTGCAAGATACATGGCGACCTCACAAGTGCTGGTGGCATGAAGAAAAGGCATCCACAACACACTGTAATATGGTTGACATTAGGAAGGGCACCTAGCAGTAGAAACCATGCCAAACCTGATGCTAGAATTTGGTACAGCCCTTCCATTCACTATCTCCAGTTAAACCATCCAACCCATATTAGCTTGGAAGCAGATGTTAAGTGATGATAATGACAGGCATCTACAGTTGGTTGGCCAAAGGTTATAGCAGAAGATGCTTGCCCAGGGGGTCGGGCACTGGAACCGAACCAAAATCCACATTGTTGCAAAGCTAGTGTCCTAACTACCTGACCATTCCTGCTGAAAAATCATTACAGAATACAACAACCTATGATATTTTTATAAAAGGAAAAAACTTAATCAAAAAAAGTTATAGATAAGTCTGTGCTCCAGCATGGCCACAATCAAATGACTGAAACAAGTAAAAGAATAAAAGAATACCCTTAGTAAGAGATTTTCACAGCTGCAGTTTCTTTGATCATAGATCTTCTCAATTAAACATCAATAACAACAACAGCAACAGAAACCTAATGATGATGAGTATCATATTAGTTGAAACCAAAGTGTAGATGTAGATAATCTAAATTTACAAATACAAGCTCCAAAGAGGTTAATAGCTTGAGCAATTATAAGTTTATAAAACAGAACTTATTCTCTTAAAACCCATTTCCCCCAGAGTATTAACATAAAACAAATATAAAAGAATATTTAAAAATAAAAATAATAGACATTAGTAGTTAGTCACTAACCATCTTTTTCCACACTTTTCTTTCAATGTAATGTTTTCCTATTTTTTTTTATTTTTTTTTACAAAGAGAATTAAGAAACAGAAAAGAAAAGAAAAGCCTTTTTTTTATAGCTGTCTTCAATAGAAGCCAAAGAGAAACAAATTTTAGTGTTTCTTTTGTGTTAGCAAAAACTAGCATTAATAAAGATGATACAATAGCCGCTTTCATCATCATCATCACCATCATCATCTTCTACAACTCTACCACCACCACCACCATCCCCTTCAACTCCACAACCATCACAATCACCACCGTTATTATCATTATTCTGATTAGCTTTAGCCATCCTCCCCACCCCTGGTTAATACCATTTACAGAAGAATCAAATATAATGATTCTCACAGAAACAAAAACCGGTAAAGTGCACAACTAATTCAACTATAAATTGTTTTTAAGACTTTCTTTTTTAAACACCTCAAGAGTATTAGTTCATTCGTTGCTTTTTTCCACGGTAACAATGGCAGCAGCAGCAGCAGTGGTGGTGGTGGCAGTTGCAGCAGTAATAACAGTGGTGATAGTCTTTGCTTTTTCCCGTTTTTGTTATTTTTAAAATTAATCATTTTTAAGCACTTCTTGTATTGAAATTCTATGTTAAATGGGGCAGTTTTAGTTTAAAAGATGCCAGAACCTTATCAAATGAAAGCAAACTGGTTGACCAGAGATATGGGAATGACCAAATTTTATCCTCTCCGTTTCTGTATCCATCCATCTTCTGCATCCATTATTCCTGCCAATGTCTTAGGAGTAGTATTTCAGGAACCTCCCCCATAAAGTCCTATCAGAAGGATACTTTCCAACCAGGATTCTAAAGCATGACCAATCAAGACTATGGATATTATCCAGTCATCTCATTCTTGGTCCCCCAATGGTTGGCTCAGCTTTAAGAATCCCTGCTGTGATTTTTTCCTGTTGCTTCTTTGCTTTGAGAGGTTATAGCTCCAGTGCTTTACACGTGATTAGAATGGCACAGGAAATAATTCTTTAAGTATTTCACAAAAAATACAATATTAGATTTCCTCCCTGACATTCTCCATGGAATTATAGTTTCTAATAACTTTTAGATTTTCTTTTTCCTTCTTTTTTTAACGAAATATTGGTTTCAAATTTTGGCACAAGGCCAGCAATGTCGCAAGAAGTGGAGTAAAACTATTACATCAACCCTGGTGTTCAACTGGTAGAAAGTAGGAAAGGCAAAGTCGACCTCAACAGAGTTTGAACTCAGAACATAAAAAGCCAGACAATATTCCATTAAACATTTGGCCCAGTGTGTTAGCAATTCTGCCAAACACTAAATCAATTGAGGAAGCCACACCAAACTTTGGGAGACTTGAGTTCAGTAATACATATATACTTTGTTTTCCTTATTAATAGTATTATCAGATACATCATTGCTGTTTTGGGCCAATAAAAAGTATTATTATTATTATTATTATTATCATCATCAGCATCATTATCATTATTATTATCATTATTATTATTATTATTGTTATATTAAAAACTCACAGTTTATTTTTGCCAGCAGACCAAGGTGACTCTTGTTTACTGGTCATGCTTCAAGAACCCTGCAAAGAATTCTTGCAGTTCCAAGCAATGCTGATTTTTGTAGGTGTTCTACCTTCACACTTGCACCAATCTTTTTCAGCCATGTTGGTAGTTGAGTTCCAATACTTCCAAGTGCACCAATTACTATTGATATCACGTCTACTCTTTTCATTGACCACACCCTTCGTATTTTCCGCTTCAAATCGTCATAGTTGTTTATTCTTTCTTCTTCTTTCACAATGATCCTGTTGTCAAAGGGGAATGCTATGTTGATAATCATACATGTACTTTCTTTTTTTAATAATAATAATTCCTTGAAATAATAATAATTATTATTATTATTATTATTATTATTATTATTCTATGTTTGACTTTTGCTTTACATTTGCACAAGCTGGCTCCAAGTCTCACCCAGAGACCTCAAGAGACAACAAGTTGGAAGTTCATGTTGGTGTTATGCCTAGGGTGCCATATATTTGATTTTGTACTTAGTGTTGTACTAGTGAATGCCTAAAAAAAAACATACGAAAATTATGTTTGTTTTAAACCTTGAGATTACAAAGAAAGTATTTTGCATAGGATATGAGTAGTTCCCATGAGCATTATCTTTTGAATTTCTGCCATTTTGGGGTTTCCAGGTATCTGAGTTAGGTAGCAATCAGCCCCTTTTGCTATCATTCCCAGGGCACCTATGACAACAGGTATTGTTTTAGTCTTCAGGTTCCACATTTTGCTGATTTCTATTTCAACATCTTTATATTTGCTCAGTTTCTGGTAGGTCTTGACAGATACGTTTATATCAATTGGGACAGTCATATCAATGAAGAGGCATGTTTTTTGTCTGAAGTCTTTCAATATAATGTCTGGCCAATTCGCATCTATCTTTCTGTCAGTTTGAATGGGGAAGTTCCAGAGGAGTGAGATGTGGTCATTTTCAAGCAATGGAGGTGGTTTGTGTTCCCACCAGTTTTTATCATGGGGCAAGTCCAGGCTTCTGCAAATTACCCAGTGAATATATTGTGCAGCTCTATCATGCCTGTTAAGATACTCTGTAGGCGCAAGAAGACTGCACTTGGAGACAACATGATCAATGGTTTCATTTTGTTGTTGAAATACATGGCATGTTGGGCTACTGCCGTTCTTTAATATGTTGGCCTGGTAGTTCCTTGTAGGTAGGCATTGATCTTGAGCTGCTATGATAAACCCTTATTATTATTATTGCTATCTTTTTTCTTCTTCTTTCAAATTTGCTTCCATTTCTTGCCGAGTGTCTTCCCGACTCCTAGGGCAAAGAAACTCATAGTATACATTGGTAGGCCATTAAACTAAACTCACTAGTTCATTCATTTTTTTTTTTTAAAGTTAAATTAAAATACATGGGTAGTAATAGTTCTCACATCGACAATGCTCTTCTCAATACGTGTGATGTACCAGTTAAGACAATCTTTTGCACTTCTTGCAGGGATGGTAAGCCTATTATTATTATTATTATTATTATTATTATTATTATTATTATTATTATTATCATTATTATTATTATTATCATTATTATTATTATTATCATTATTATTATATTATTATTATTATTATTATTATTATTATTATTATTATTATTATCATATAACAGTTCAAAATTTGATAGATTGAGGCAAATTTCTACTGCATCACCTGCTTCATCTCTGTGTTGCTGGAGAGTGCAGCATTGTATGTTCTTTTCTGCTGTTAGGAGAGTGCAAACACACCCCTGTACTATATTGTGCTAGCTTTTTTTTGCCTTGAGGTGTGTTGGAGTTTATTTCATTGAGTAAATGCTATATAGAGTGTGTTTTGTTTTTGCAGGTTTTGTTTAGGTGGTATTATTGGATTGATAGAGTCTTGTGTAGGATGTGTTCCTAGCAGGGATATTTCTTGGACAGTGTGTAGTGTTGAGGATCTGGGTATAGTAACTTGTACATTTTTGTTTATACAATTTTTTATCATGCCCAATGCTCCAATTATTATTAGTTTTGTTTTCACCTTCATGCCCCACATTTTGAATACTTCAATGTCGAGGTCTTTTTACTTTGACAATTTCTCCTCTTCATTTTTGACAATATTTTGACCAGAAAGGGCTGCAATGTCTATTAGTAAGTAGGTGCTCTTTTTCTAATCCTTGACTATTATGTCTGGGTGATTAGCTTTTATTTCTTTGTCAGTTTGAATAGACACATCCCAGATGATTGTGGCCTGGTTGTTGTCATGTACCTTGTTCGGCACATGCTTATACCATTTATTATCAGTTTTTATGTTGTAGTGTTGGCATATTGTCCAATGGATATAACTATTTACTCATTCATGTTTATATATATATATTCAGATTTGGTAAGGACTGTACAGCCAGAAAAGATGTGCTCAACTGACTTATTGTGCTGGTTGCACATTCTGCATTTGACCTGTTTTCATTATTTTGCTTTTATAGTTGTTTGTAGTCAGGCATTGGTCTTGTGCAGTGAGAATCAGTCCCCCTGTTTCAGCTTTTAATTCTGAGCTTTTGTTAGTTTTTACCTGTGCTCACTTCTTCCCTGTCAAGCCTTGCTGGGTATTGGCCATGGAGTGATTTTTCTCTCCATTTCTTCTTTAGTATGTTTTGTAGTTGTGTTTCTATGTTGATCTTTGTCTCTTTGACCATTTTTGCTATGTTGCCATATGAGATCAGTGTATTAGAGTAGTTTGTTTCTGTTTTGTATTTTGTTGCCTCCTTGTGTATAGGGAAAACCATTTTCTTTTTCTCGTGTTCCTTTATTACATGTAGTAGTCTTCCACTTATTGTTTCTAAGTACTTTTCTAGTCCAGCTATTATTTTTTTATAGCAGTTCTCTATCTGTGTCAAACCATGGCCTCTTTTGAGTGGGGTAGATACATTCAGTCTGCATTTGCTTTGGAGCGGTGACTTCAGTGCACTGTTAGTAGATTTCTGGTCTCTCTATCGAGGTTTCTCAATTCACTTAGCATTAATTTCAGTGTTTAATATTAGTCTAACTCTTCTGTAATACTCTCTCCTAGTTTTCTTTTTCCTTTTTGTGTGTTGTATTTTAGCTGTTTCTTCTGTTCCTAGATATTTGTATGATCGGTTGGGGTCTAATTCTCTAATTTCTGTGTCTATGGCAAGTGCAGTGTTTCAGTGCTGAATAATTTGCCTTTTTATCGTTCAAGCATCTGACAAGCAAATCCGTGGTATTTAGCAGAATATTTGTGTAGCTCATCTTTTATAACAAGACAAAACAATGTACATGATAACACTTCACCTGTCACTGCATTCTGAGTCCAAATTCCATCAGGGTCGACTTTACCTTCCATCTTTCTAGGGTCAATAAAATAAATACCAGCTGAACACTGGGGTCAATGTAATTGACTCATCCTCTCTCCAAAAACTGCTGTCCTTGTGGCAAAATTTGAAACCATCATCATCATCATCATTATTATTATTATCATCATTCTTATCATTATTTAAGGTGGTGTGCTGGCAGAATCATTAGCATGCCAAGCAAAATGCTTAGCAGTGTTTTGTCTGCTGCTACATTCTGAGTTCAAATTTCACTGAGGTTGACTTTGCCTTTCATCCTTTCGGGGTCGATAAATTAAGTACCAGTGAAACACTGGGGTCAATGTAATCGACTAGTCCCTTCCCCAAAAATTTCAGGCCTTGTGCTTTTAGTAGAAAGGATTATTATTATTATTATTATTATTATTATTATTATTATTATTATTATTATTATCATTATTATTATTATTATTCTCATCATCACCAGAGTTTCTTTTCCCACCTCAATCATCATTATTGTCATCATCAATATTACTTTCAGCAAAAGGTAGAACACAAATGCAAACACCACCAAAGAACAAAGAAAAAAACCCAGAAATAATATAATTTATAATCATTATATTATAACAATGACACTATTAGAGAGAGAGAGAGAGAGAGAGAGAGGGAATAAATTCATAACAAATTTCTGTTAGGAACAAAACTAGTTTAATTCTCGTTTAAGGTTTTGATTTCATTACTAAAATTAAAACTTTTTTCACTTTTTATTTCATTCAATTTCTGTTGATTCTTAAATTAATTCAATTTATTCATTTCTTTTTATTCATTAATTCTATTCTTACTGACTATAATTGTGTGTGTTGTATACATAAATATATATACACACATATATATATATACACACACCTATATAGATAGATAGATATATAGATATATGTGTATGTATGTGCATGTATATGTATGTATGTGCATGTATATGTATGTATGTGTATATGTATATATATACACACACATATGCACATACACAGATAGAGCATGCATCTACAACTTCCTGGGAGAGTTACATGAATAGAGTTTTCAAGTGTGCTTCCAAGCATTCTCTTTAGAGCAAATCTCACTTAAAGACATTCAATAAATCAAACAGACCACTGAAGGCAAGATTTTTCCTTTTCCAAAGAACTCACACAATTAATAATTCTTTTAATTTGAATTTTACAGCAAATAAATTAAAGATGTGGGTTTCTTTAAAAATTTAAAGCAAGAAATCTTGTATTCCTAAGTGCATGTATGAGAATGTGTGTGTGTGTGCATATATACACGTACACATATATGTATATATATATATATATATATATATACATGCATGTATATATATTCATATATGTGTGCATATATATATACATGTACATGTGCATATATATGTATATATATATATATAAGCATAATATATACATGTGCATATATATGTATGTACATATATATATATATATATATGCATATATATATATGTATATATATACATTTACATACATATATATATGTTTATATATATACATTTACATACATATATATATGTGTATATATGTACATGTACATATATATATGCACATATATATATGTATATATATATTATATATATATATATATATATATAATATATATATGCTAGTGGACGTTAAACGATGATGATGATAATATATATATATATATTATATATATATATATACATATATATATATATATATACAAATATGCATATACACAACAGACATATAGAGAGAAAGAAAGGAAAAGAGGTAATGCTGAGTTGAGACAAATAGGCAAGCAAAGAAACAGGCAGACAGGCAGGCAGGCAGGCAGGCAGGCAGGAAGGCAAGCAGGCAGGAAGGCAGAGAGAGAAAAATGGAAAGCAATATTGGCATAGTTAAAATAAATGTGTCAATTAGAATATTGTTGTCAGTTATTGAGAGGAGAAACTCTCTGGATAACGGCACTGAAAAATACCAAAGTCCAAATACACAGATAAATCAATGTTACATAGGAAGCCTTCAGCACCATATGAAACCATTCCATTACTCTCACTTTATATATATATACATATATATATACATGCATATATATATATATACATATATATATATACATACATGTATATATACATACATATATATATATGCATAAATATATAC
>NC_043015.1:25264411-25284411 GCF_006345805.1 Octopus sinensis
TCCTTGTCCAGTACCAGATCGATCCCAAAATCTAATCAGTTCATTCCAGTTACGAGGCTAAACATCCCTGAAAGTTTCATCCGAATCCCTTGAGTGGTTTTTCAGATATCTTGTCCACGGACAAACAAACACGACTGAAAACAATACCTCTGCCTTCACTAAGGCAGAGATAATAATAATAAAAGCCTTTTCTAATTTTGGCAGCAGTCCATCAATTTTGAGAGGAGAAGGCAAATCAATTACATTGATTCATTATTTCCCTGGTGCTGATTTTAACGACACCAAACGGATGAAAGGAAAATTGATCATGGCAGGAATTGAACTCAGAAGGTAAAGATTTAGAAGAAGCACCACAAAGCATTTTTTTAATGTGTTAACAATTCTGACTATTTGTCGACTTAAAAACGATAACACTGGTCATAAATGTTGGCCCAAGGGAGAAGGTCAAAGTTGATTATTTTGACTTCAGTACTAATGAATCAGAAAATTTTCAGCAAAGCATCTTGGTTTTAAGTCTTGGCACAAGGCCAGCAATTTCAAAAGAGGGGACATGTTGATTACATCAACCCTAGAGTTCAACTGGTACATATTTTATCAACCCTGAGAAGATGAAATGCAAAGTTGACCCTGGCCACATTTGAATTCAGAACGTAAAGTCAAATGAAATGCCACAAAGCATTTTGCTCTCATGCTGACGATTCTGCCAACTCCCCATTTTATGGGTTGCTTTAAATATTATGGCAGCAATTGTAGTGATGTATTCATTTGGAACAGTTTCCAATAAATTCTTAACATAGTGAATACCCTACTGAGCAATGTAAAAAAATTCCTCTGCTAACAACTTACTTAAAAAGCATCGAAGCAAAATATTCTTTGCAATAAATATTAATAATTGCAGAGCATTTTTTCAGCTGCAGCTAAATACATATGGATAAGTAAACCCACTGCTTCTTTACCTCTTCCCACCAACTGCTTCTCAAATTTATCCTTCTGCTTAAGCTGTAGTTATTATGTGTGTATGTGTAAGCAGGTGTCCTGCATTTAGTATCACCATGTATCTACCACTGCTTAGCAATTTCACTCTTCCTCCTATCCACTTTAACTTTTTATCTTAACTCTTTTCCTCTCTTTCTCCATCTCGCTATTTGATATAAAGCATGACTGGAGAAACCAACTGATCAACACTCCTACTGGCTTTTATTAAACAGAAATTACTCTTTCATAGACAAGGAACAAAACATTACTGTAAATTCTCAACAACTCGCACATCAAAATATTCCGTTTTTGCCCCCACATTTCGTTATTGTCTTAGTAATTCTTTTGTGTTATACATAGATGTGTGAAGGTGGACATAGACAATTTCAGTGCTTATTTTTTGTTTGTACATGTTTAGCTTTCTACTCATGGGGATGGATATACTGTCAAAGCATAGAGGCATACAATAAATAATTATTCTAAGATTATTGCAGTAAATCTCTCCAGGTTTGATGTTCTTCCATATCATCTTCTCATGCTGGATCATCATTGTCGTTGTCAGCGTAATCATCATTATTGTTGTTGTTGTGAGGGTGCATGGGTGGTGGGTTGTGTTCTTGAGCAAAATACTTCATCCCATGTTCCTCTCCAATCACTTCTGTATCTGACACGTGGTATACCTGTGCACCTCTTCAGGCAACATCAATTTGATGGAGGGAGTGATCTTAATGGGCATCACATGTATTTGACCACTATAAAACAAACCATTTTACAAAAGCTGAGCACCCATATGTTGTCTTCGGCCAGAGAGTCCATCATTATTATTATCGTGGCAGTGAGCTGGCTGAATTGTTAGTTCTGGACAACATGTCTTGCAGTGAATATTCTAACTCATTATTCTAACTTTGGCAGGATTTGAACTCAAAATGTAAAGAGTCAGAAGAAATGCCATAAATAATTTCCTCCAACATGTTAACAGTTCTGCCAGCTCACCTCTTGGAATAAGAATAATGATAACAGCAAGGATTTGGCATTTTGGTACAAGGCCATCAATTTGCATGGAAGGGCAAGTCAAATACATCGAATCCAGTGCATCACTGGTACTTATTTTATTGACCTCGAAAGGATGAAAGGCAAAGTAGACCTTGGTGGGATTTGAACTCACTATGTAAAGAGTCTGAAGAAATACCACTAAGCATTTTACCTGGCAGGCCTTCGATTCTGCTAGTTTGCCCCTTTATAATGAGTAACCTGATGATGATAATAATAATAATAATAATAATAACAATAACAATAACAATAATAATAGTAATAATAATAGTAATAATAATAATAATAATAATAATGATAATTCTTTCTAACTTTGGCATCAGCCAGTTATTTTGAGGGTATAAATCGATTGTATCAACCCCGCAACTTGACTAATGCTTTACTTTATTGACTGCCGGAAGAATGAACGACAAAGTTGGCCTCAGCTGGATTTGAACTAACTCATTATGTTCTTAGGCCAACTTTGTCTTTCATTCTTCCAGCAGTCAATAAAGTAAAGCATTAGTCAAGTTGCGGGGTTGATACAATCGATTTATACCCTCAAAATAACTGGTTGATGCCAAAGTTAGAAATAATTATCATTATTGTTATTATTATTATTATTACTATTATTATTATTATTATTATTATTATTATTATTATTATTATTATTACTATTATTATTACTATTATTATTGTTATTGTTATTGTTATAATTATTATTATTATTATTATCAGGTTACTCATTATAAAGGGGCAAACTAGCAGAATCGAAGGCCTGCCAGGTAAAATGCTTAGTAGTATTTCTTCAGACTCTTTACATAGTGAGTTCAAATCCCACCAAGGTCTACTTTGCCTTTCATCCTTTCGAGGTCAATAAAATAAGTACCAGTGATGCACTGGAGTCGATGTAATTGACTTGCCCTTCCATGCAAATTGATGGCCTTGTACCAAAATGCCAAATCCTTGCTGTTATCATCATTCTTATTCCAAGAGGTGAGCTGGCAGAACCGTTAACATGTTGGAGGAAATTATTTATGGCATTTCTTCTGACTCTTTACATTTTGAGTTCAAATCCTGCCAAAGTCAGCTTTACAGTTCATGCTTTCAGGGTTGATAAAATAAGTTGACCACTGGATTCAATGTAACTGACTACCCCCATTCCCTCAAAATAGCAAGCCTTTTGCCAAAATTGGTAACCCTAATTGTTTTTTTTTATAAAGATAATTGCTTCCCATGCTACGATATCATCATTATCATCATCGTTTAACGTCCATTTTCCATGCTGGCATGGGTTGGACAGTTTGATTGAGACTCCAATCTGATATGGCAATGTTTCTACAGCTGGATGCCCTTACTAACGCCAACCACTCTGAGAGTGTAGTGGGTGCTTTTTACATGCCACCGGCATGGGAGCCAGTCAGGGGGTACATATTACGTACCCCCACACAGGGGCCAGTCAGGCAGTCCTAATTCTATATTACACTACACCAGACATAATGCAAGAGAATGAGGAAGCTTCTCTGCCCGTGGTTCACAACCTTACTGCTTCTAAGAAGCCTTTTTATTTAAATAAACTATTCCATACACCCCCAACCCTTTCAAAGATTTGCCTACTGAACCATTCAATGTTACTAATTAATTACAAATTTTTTTTTTCCATTCTAATCTCTTAATTAAAATATATTTCTAACTGGATATACAAATAAATGACAGAACCGATAAAAAAGAAAAAAGAAAACATTTAAGGTGAGAGATGATATTGTTTTGTCATGACTGTTCCCAAATCCAGGTACCAAAACAGCTTTCAGTTTAGGTCATCAATCAATACAACTTCTAAAAGACTTAATGATTTCTGCAGATTTGCAGACTACTTTTGAAATATTAGAAGTTTATTTGCATCAGCCTTATCAAAATTATATCTTCTACATTTCTGTCAGCAACTAGAGATTTAGAGTTTAGCTCACAAATTCCTACAATGGCATTGTAGAATCTCATAGCATCATGAAGCACAGTTTGGGAACTGCTTGTATTGGGGGTTGCTCAACCCATTTGAAATAACAGTTAAATTCTTCATATCCTTCACCTACCAGCTTAAAAAAGTGCAGCACACACTGAATAATTTAATCTTAGGAAAGAGATTGGTGGGGAGGGCTTTTTTGGTCATATTAAGAATGCTTTTAGACTTATGTCTGATTCATTAGGAATGATCTGGGTCTAAATGACAACCCAAATGGGCATGAAGCACTGCCAAAATATCAATGAAATTGTTTGTTTGATCAGCAAGTTGTGTGGTGATTGACCTGCTCAAGCAGAGATGAACATAAAACATACAACACACACATAGCAGTTGTTTGAAATTCTATCAAAGGAAAACCCAACTTTGATCCAAACAATGGCAAATGTATCTGCAAGTAATGAAAGTAGTTCTACTGTTTAATAGAATGGATCGATAAGAATTATAGAAATGTCAGTGGAAATTTTATTGTGATGTGAAATAATTATATTTTTGCTCATAAAATAGGCCAGCATGTATGAAAGAGCCAAATGTAAACAGGTGTAATGATGCTGGTGATTCTGATAGTGGTAGAAATGGCAATGAAGATGATGATGATGGTGGTGATATTTTTGATGATTAGGACTGATGATGGGGATGGAGTTGATGAAACTGCCTTTACTGATATCATTATTGATGAAAGCAGCAACAGTTGTGCTGACAATGATCATAACGATGTTGATGATGATCATTCTTACAAAATCATTAACTCCCAAAATCATTAGTAATTGTGTATTTGTATAATGAGGCATGTACATTAAGCTTTTAATAGTCCAACTCATTCACAAACACACCCACTCACATAGAAACAAAATCATACATATGTAAATGAGCATTCCAGAAAGAACTGTAATTTGCCACAATTATCATCATAGTGGAGGCAGGTGGCTTAGTAGTTAGGGTGCTGGACTCATGATCGTAAGATTGTGATTTCAATTCCTGGACTGGGCAATACATTGTGTTCTTGAGCAAAACACTTCATTTCACTTCATTGCTCCAGTCCACTCAGCTGGCAAAAATGAGTCATCCTGTAACTGACCGGCATCCTTTGTGTGCCGGTAGCGCAGGGCCTGGAACTTACCTGCATTACACTGCATGTTGTTGTCCTCAGCCCACCTGTATATTGTATCCAACCCCTGTTGCAGATGTGCAATATTTCCAGGGTTTTGTATTGTGTGGGAGACTTTTGTGTCATCTGCATAGCTAGCAAGGGTGGCCATCTTAGCAACAGAGGGCATGTCTGTAAGGGCCACTATGAAGAGCAGTGGCCCCAAGACAGTGCCCTGTGGAACACCGCTTGTTGTTTGTGTTTCCTTGGAGGTGGCTCCATTGGTCACAACTGCCTGCTTTCTATCTTTTAGGAAGTTGTGCAGCCACTCTCCAAGTTTTCCGCCTATGCCGAGACCACGCAGTTTGTGACAAATCATACCATGGTTGACTTTATCAAAGGTTTTTGCAAAGTCGAGATATATCACATCCACATTTGAGCCATTTAGTAGCTGTTTTAACACCCAGTCATAGTGTTGCAGGAGCTGTGTTAGGCAGCTTCTACCTGGTCGAAATCCATGCCGGGTGTCAGTCAGCAAGTCATTTTCTTCAAGGAACATGATTAGTTTCTTGCGGACTATTCATTCCATGACTTTGCTGATGTGTGAGGTCAGAGAGATAGGCCTATAATTTTTAGCATCTGCTCTGCTTCCTCCCTTATGGATAGGGCATATTACCCCCTCTTTCAATTTGACTGGGAGCTTACCACTTGCAAGAAAGCTCTGTAAAAGAAGCTGTAGCGGTTTTGCAAGGGCTCATTTGAACGATTTGAATAGGATCGCTGGAAATCCATCAGGTCCAGCAGCTGAGTTTGTGTCAATCTCATCTATGGCGAGTGTGATATCATCATCTTCAATGTTGATGTACTCAATTTTTGCCTCTTTGGCCGCAGGTAAAGTGGCAAAGAATTCTTCTGGGTTGTTTACTTGCCTGTGTCCTAGAGGTGTAGTGAACACACTTTGGAACTGTTCGTTCAGTATTTCACTTATCCTCATGGGATTTCCTGTGAGGGAGCCATCTTTTTGGAAGGGAGGTCCTATTCTCTGGTGCACTGTGGCTGTCACTTTGGCAAACTTAAAGAAAGCTTTAGGGTTTGACTTTATATTTTCTATTACCCAAGCTTCTTTATCTGCTCTCTCCTTTTCATGAGACTGATGCAGACTTTTCTCAATTTCCATTAGCATTCTCTCGAGCCGAGACTTCTCACCAATTTTGGTGTGCTTACTCAGGCGGTTTGCAATCCTTGTCCGTTGTCTCATAAGAATCTTCCTTTCTCTAGGGATCCTGTTTTTGTTTTTGTGTGTGCTGGCCCTGCACACTGGGACATATTTGTCACATATGGCTTGTATTATGGACATGAAGCGTTTGTGTTTCATGTCAATGTCTGGTGTGGAAAGACATTTAGGCCAATCCTGTTTGAGGATCTCTTTCTCAATCAACTTCCAATTTGCTTTATGAAAGTTTAAGTTGGAGAGATTGTGGATGCTTCGTATAGGCTGTGTGTCTGCAGGGGCTTTTGGTCCATACATAGACAGCTCTATTATGTTGTGATCTGAGATCATTGTTGGCATCACTTTAACATTATGGATAATATCCATATTGTTTGTGAAGCAGAGATCCAGTATATTATTTGCCCTTGTTGGTTGCAGCACTATTTGCTCCATGAAAGAGGCACTCTGCCTGTGCCTGCTGATGGTGTGTCATCCCTGGGAGCATCTGCCCACCAGGCCATTCCACATTGGGGAAGTTAAAGTCACCCATGAAGAATACACTGTTGTGTTGTTCCAGGTTGGTGAGAACTTCTCCTATTTTTGTTAGGCAGTCTTCAAACATGCCTGTGTGATTTGGGGCATCCGGTGGGCGATATGTAGTACATATGACGATATTCAGTTGTCTTATGTGTACAATTTGAGTGTCACACACTGAGTTTGAATATGACAACAGGACCTGGGGCGTGTGATCATCTCGGATGTACATTGCAACTCCACCATGGCTCCTTCCTTTTCTATCTAAGCGTATGGCAGCATATTGCGGTATGTGTATTTCTGCATCCCCTATATCAGGTCCAAGATGCGTTTCTATGAGTGCCATGCATATAGCTTGATTGCATGCCACAAGGTCTCTCAGGAATGAGATTTTCCTTTTACAGTTGCCACGCAGCAGCCCTCCTACGTTCAGTAGAAATATTTTTGTGGTGTGTGTGTTGGTGTCTGTGGTGACCATCCTGCATCTGTTGGTGGTGGCCTTATGTGGTGGTAGTTCCAACTTTGTGTTTGTAGCCAGGTCAGCTGCTGGACAATTTTTTGTGCCATGCACAAAAAAGATTGCTGTTCAGCTGCTGCCCTTCTCACATCAGGGTGAAGCTAGCCATTTGTTGGGCTATGCAGTATCTTTTTTGGACCACACACTAAATCCGCATATCGTCTTTCAGGAGTAGTCAGTGCGCCATTTTTCCTTCTTCTATATTTTAATTTTTATTTTTGTTCTCCCCAAAGGAGGGATTTTTGTCTTGTGTCCATGCGGTTTTGGCAGGGCTTCTGATGTGCAAAACAACAGTTTGCACCATCGTCGCCATGCCAGCAGTCTCCCTTCAGGTAGAATTTGCAGACGTTTCTGCTTTTGCCCTTGTAGCTCTTGCTGGGGTTCTTCTGTTTTTTCTGAACAGTGTTTGTTTTAGTTTTCTTGTCTTTTACCTTTTGTTTTCTGTCGAGTTTAGGATGCTTTCCTTTTTTTGCAGCCATTGCACCTCTTTGGCCTTCAGTTGTGTTGGGAGCTGGACATGTACCATTGTTTCCCTTGTTTGCAGGTCTCTCAGTTGTGTCTTTTGTTGGGTCCGGGATGCTTTCTCCATCCTTTTGGTCTTCCCTGGTGCAGTCATATATACTCTTTTACTCTTTCACTTGTGCACTATATATACTCTTTTACTCTTTCACTTTTTTCAGTCATTTGACTGTGGCCATGCTGGAGCACCGCCTTTAGTCGAACAAATCGACCCCAGGACTTATTCTTTGTAAGCCTAGTACTTATTCTATTGGTATCTTTTGCTGAACTGCTAAGTTACGGGGACGTAAACACACCAGCATCGGTTGTCAAGCGAAGTTGGTGGGACAAACACACACACACACAAACATACACACACACATACATATATACGATGGGCTTCTTTCAGTTTCTGTCAACCAAATCCATTCACAAGGCTTTGGTCGACCCGAGGCTATAGTAGAAGACATTTGCCCAAGATTCAGATGAATATGGTACTTAAGTTGAGGCACCAGAATTTAGCACAGTATTATCCATACAATTTCAAAGTAAGGTGATTAAAATCAAAATAAGCAACAAGGATATTATCCAGAGGTAATGCAGTATGATCGCTTCATGCAACTCCATTTAATTGAACAATGCAATCATTACATCAATTTAAAAGCAGAGCAATCCTCAGCTGCACAAAGACATAAAATTTAATAAAATTAAAACATGGACACATTAGTATAATTATACCTAAAATCTCCAAGAATTTAAGGAGATAGACAAAGAGCATGCTGCCTTCACTCCAGCATAGTAGCTTCTAGATATATATATATATATATATATATAATAGATATGATGGAAATACTTTTGCAGTGCAATGCAACAAATTTTGATACATAATTTTTATTGTATAATTTCTTCCCTGGACAAAAGCTCACATTTTTAGCAATCAAAACAGTCAAATAACAGGCTTAAAACCCCAGTCAGTGGGAAAACAAAATGATGATGCCCTTGCGGGTAACATTTTTTAAATAAAATTACAAGCCAAATCAGCCAGTGATGGAATAGTCGCTACCAATAAGCTTGTAATTTTCAAGTCAAACTAATCCAGAATAGTGATCTAGCTTCACTGTGGGGTGGTTATCTTCCCTGTCAGTATATGAAAATGTGCTTACTTGTGGCTCTTAAAGTTTTTAACTCTTATCTCTAGCAATATAGCTGCTACCCAGCAGCCTCAGTCACAGTTAGGGACAACTGAATATTCCTTTTTTGGTTTTCTATTGCATATAGCTGCCTTTGTTATTTTATGTATGAATGGCTGTGTTAAGTAGCTTGCTTACCAACCACATGGTTCTGGGTTCAGTCCCAATGCATGGAATCTTGTGCAAGTGTCATCTATAGTCTCGGGCTGACCAAAGCCTTGTGAGCAGATTTGGTAGATGGAAACTGAAAGAAGTCTGTTGTATGTGTGTGTGTGTTTGTGTGTGTCTGTGTCATTGTGTCTGTCTATGTTTGTGTGTCTGTGTTTGTCCCCCCACCCTCACTTGACAACCAGTGTTGGTGTGTTTATGTCCCAGCAACTTAGCAGTTCAGCAAAAGAGACCAATAGCATAAGTACTAAGCTTAGAAAGAATAAGTCCTGGGGATGATTTGTTTGACTAAAGGTGGTGCTCCAGCATGGCTGCAGTCAAATGACTGAAGCAAATGAAAGAAAAGAATGTACCTACATGATAATTATCCTTCCATTAGAGACAACTATGTATGCCATTATGTCATTACTCTATGATTAACTCCCTTTATTTTAACTAACACTTTGCTACAACGACATTTATATGATGCTTTTAGAAATGTCTTTTTAATAATTGAATTCTCATATTTGTAATTCAATCTTTTTCTAAATTTGTGCTAATTCTGATGTCATTGGTATTACTGTTAGAGGGTGGTGTTTATCATGATGATGACTTTTTTTTAATAGTCTTATGTCAACACTGATTGACAAGACTTATGACTGAAGTCGTTTTTAGAGATGATCACCTTGTATTTTTTCCAGACAACATGTATTTATGACAACAAATAAGTTGTAAGATGCTTTGGTATAATTTGAAGGAGATTGAGAAGACTTATGATCAAAGTGTTTTTAAATGTGATCACATCATCTCATTTCCAGTCAGTGTTTATCTATGACGACAGATGAATTGTAAGATGTCAGATAATGATCTGAAAGAGATTCGGCTGCTTGATCAGGTCAGGTCAAGTCAGTTCAGGTCAAGTGAATGTTTAACGGTTCATTTGCTGCATTTGTGAATAAAATTTAATAGAAAGTATGCATGAAAAGAACTGAAATAAAATTAATTGAAAAGAAATGAGAGTTGTTTGAGATTGCATGAGAAGAGATTAAAGAACACCAGAGAGAGGAAATGAAAGAGAAGAGATGAGGGAGAGAGAGTGAGCACAAATGAGAGAGAGAGGAGAGAGAGAGAAATGCAGTGAAATAGAGTGTTATGTATATTAATGCAGGTTGAAAGAGATAAATGAATAGAATGACAGTGATATATCGAAAGAGAGGTATTAAAGAAAGATAATGATAAGATGGGAAAATAGAAAAAATGCAATGAAAGAGAAAGAAAGCAAAGAGAAAAGACAGAGAGAGATAAAATGATTGAAGAAGAAAGAGGCACAGTTAAACAGTAAAAGAAAATTAGAGAGAGAAAGAGAGGAAAATAGAGATAATGAGAGACAGAAAAAGAGAGAATGTAAATAAAAGTGATTTTTCAAGCAAAAGACAAGATAGTGACTTATCAAGAAATTTGTGATGCCCTGGTGTTTTGTCTGCTACCATGGAAAGAGATAGCAAAAATGTCATATTGTGTCTACAAATCGATATTAACTCTGTCTTCTCTTTGTTATTGGCACAGTTTGTGTTTTATAATACAATATTTCTCATTTACATATAAATTGAAATGTTCAATCTAGTTTTAAGTACCAATGTAACAGAAGGTACAATATATACATATGAATATATATATATATATATATATATATATATATATATTCATATATACATGTGTATGTACATACATATACACTTTCATATCTACATGTCTGTGTGTACATGTGTCCAAGTGCATATGTGCTTGTAAAAATGGTTAGATGGTGAATAAATCTCCAGAGTGATCCATTCATACACACATATACATCAATACACATATACCCGCCAACATACATACACAAATGTATGCATATATGTATCATGCTATGGATTTACTAAAAACAGATTAGCATCTCTCTCTCTCCCTCTCCCCATAATATAACATCATCATCATCATCGTTTAACATCCGCTTTCCATGCTAGCATGGGTTGGATGAATGACTGAGGGCTGGCGAACCAGATGGCTGCACCAGGCTTCAATCTTGATCTGGCAGAGTTTCTATAGCTGGATGCCCTTCCTAACGCCAACCACTCTGAGATTGTAGTGGGTGCTTTTACGTGCCACAGGCATGGGTCCAGTCAGGGCCAGTCAATTATATCATCATCATTTAACGTCCGCTTTCCATGCTAGCATAGGTTGGATGGTTCAACTGGAGTCTGGGGAGCCCGAAAGCTGCACCAGTCCAGTCAGATCTGGCAGTGTTTCTACAGCTGGATGCCCTTCCTAACACCAACCACTCCGAGAGTGTAGTGGGCGATTTTATGTGCCACCGACACAGGTGCCAGACGAGGCTGGCAAACGGCCACGCTCGGATGGTGTTTTTTATGTGCCACCGACACAGGTGCCAGACGAGGCTGGCAGACGGCCACGCTCGATGGTGTTTTTATGTGCCACCGACACAGGTGCCAGATGAGGCTGGCAAACGGCCACGATCGGATGGTGTTTGTTACGTGCCCACAGCACGGAGGCCAGTCGATGCGGTACTGGCTACGGCCACGTTCGGATGGTTTTCTTGTGTGCCACGTGCCCCCGGCACTGGTACCACAAAGATACAAATTCCATTGATGTTCATCTATTTTGATTTGTTTTGATTTGATTTGATTTTGATTTTCACTTCCCTCAACAGGTCTTCACAAGTGTCACAAGAAGGAAGGTATGCACAGGTGGACTGACTACGTCCTGATGTATATATTAATATGTATATATGTATATATATATATATATATATATATTATATATATATATATATATATATA
Organism: Octopus sinensis; assembly: GCF_006345805.1. NCBI lineage: Eukaryota > Metazoa > Mollusca > Cephalopoda > Octopoda > Octopodidae > Octopus > Octopus sinensis. The sequence continues at coordinate 25,276,453 of NC_043015.1, forward strand.
TATATATATATACATATATATATGTATGTATATATTAATACTCTTACTCTTTACTCTTTTACTTGTTTCAGTCATTTGACTGCGGCCATGCTGGAGCACCGCCTTTAGTCGAGCAACTCGATCCCGGGACTTATTCTTTTGTAAGCCTAGTATTTATTCTATCAGTCTCTTTTTTGCCGAACCGCTAAGTGACAGGGATGTAAACACACCAGCATTGGTTGTCAAGCAATGCTAGGGGAACAAACACAGACACACAAACACACACACACATATATATATATACGACAGGCTTCTTTCAGTTTCCGTCTACCAAATCCACTCACAAGGCATTGGTCAGCCCGGGGCTATAGCAGAAGACACTTGCCCAAGATGCCACGCAGTGGGACTGAACCTGGAACCATGTGGTTGGTTAGCAAGCTACTTACCACACAGCCACTCCTGCGCCTGGATTTTTTTTTTCTAGTTTCAGCTCAGAGCTGCAGCCATGCTGATGCACCTCCGTTTTGTGCTACACTGTTATTACAACGAACCTCGTCTAATATGTGGCACTTAGTGAAGAATGGAGTTTGATATAGCTACTCTCATTTGCACCTCTTGTCATGAGGTAGGTTCATCTGGGATTCTTGACAGGAAGATGTCCAGCTTTGATTTAAAAACCACTACACCTACTTTGTGCAAGTTCCTCAGACTCTTTGGGAGAATATTAAAAAGCTGTGGGCCCTTGAAACCCAGGCTGTTGCAGAAGCTGGTCCTGAAGCGTGATGGCATTGCTGGGATCTTTGGCACTATGCAGTGTCGTCCCGTTCTAGCATTGGTGAAGCTTACAATGCCAAAATTTGGCACAATTCCTTCCAGGATCTTCCAGACATATATTACTGCATACCTCTCCCGTCTTCTCTCCAGAGAGTAGAGTCTTAGCTGTTTCAACCTTTCCCAGTAGCTGAGCTGTTGCAAAGAGATGATCTTCTTTGTGAATCTTCTCTGGATTGCTTCAAGCTCCGCTGTTAATTTTACACTGGTGGGTGACCATAGCTGTGAGCAGTAATCCAGGCGACTGAGGATGAATGTCCACCAGAGGACCATCATGGTTTCCTTATTTCTGGTTCTGAATGTTCTTAGGATCCACCCAGCCAGTCGTCTGCACTTTGTCACCATCCTGGTAATGTGCACTTGGAAAGAGGTATCATCACTCACGTCGATACCCAGGTCCCTCACAGACTTAGGCTCTGGGATTGAAATTCCCTGTGAACCGGTGTATCCTGTAAGTTTAATATTCAGTTTTGGATGCTGGTAGCGCAGGGCCTGGAATTTTTCAGCATTAAACTGCATATTATTATCCTCAGCCCATCTGTAGATTGAGTCCAACTCCTGCTGCAGGTGTGCAACATCGCTGGGGTTCTGTATTTTCTGTGAGACTTTCGTATCAACTGCATAGCTGGCCAGAGTGGCTATCCGGGCATTTGACGGCATATCTGAGAGGGCCATTATAAAAAGCAGTGGTCCCAAGACGGTGCTCTGTGGAACACCGCTCACTATTTGTGTGTTCATAAAGGTGGCTCCATTAACCACTACTGTCTGACTCCTATCTTTCAGGAAGTCATGCAACCACACTCCAAGTTTTCCAGCTATGCCGAAGTCACGTAGTTTGTAGCATATCATACCATGATCCACCTTGTCAAAAGCTTTTGCAAAATCAAGGTAGATTACGTCCACATTTGATTTGTTGAGTAACTGCCTTTGAAGATTAACAAATAATATAGTCTTTGTGTGTGGTAAATGTGCAGGTACAATAAGCACTAAAAATATGCAGACAATGGACTCCCTCAAATACTTGGCGGAATTATCAGAAGTTGTAGATGGCTTCTATTACCTAGGAGACCAATTTAGAAGTGGGAGAAGAAGTTCTGAAAGTGTAGTTGATAGCATAAGAAAGAGCTGGACGAAGTTCAGAGAGCTTCTACCTTTGCTGGCAACTAAGGGATTCTCTCTCAGAGTGAAAGGCAGATTGGATGATGCCTGTGTACATACAGCTATGCTACATGGCAGTGAAACATGGGCTTTGATTACAGAGGACTTGTGAAAGCTTGTAAAAAATGAAGCTAGCATGCTATGTTGGATGGGTAATGTCAGTGTGCAAGCACAACAGAGTGTAAATGATTTAAGAGGAAAACTGGGTATAAGAGGCAAGAGAGAAGACTGCACTGGTTTGGTCATGTAATGAAGACGGTTGTGTAACGAAGTACCAAGCTCTAATTGTGAAGGGTACATGTGGAAGGGGTAAATCCAGGAAGACACAGGATGAAGTGGTTGAGAAAGGATCATTGGATGCTGGGCCTCACTGAGGAAATGACAAGGGACCAAGAGATGTGGTAAATTGCTGTACTTGATACGACATAAAAAGCTACGTAAAATCGCTGTCTTCCACTCATTCATGCTTATCCTTTCAGGTGCCAGTGCCAATTAAAAAGTATTTGTGCTGGTGCTGTATAAAAGCAGCCATGCCAGTGGCACAAATAAAGCACCCAATACACACTCTGTTAAGTGATTAGTGTTAGGAAAGGGCATCCAACTGTAGAAACTATGCCACAACAGACAACTGGAATCTTGACAGTTCCCAGCTAGCCGGCTCCATGTCAATCCGTCTAACCCATGCCAGCATGGAAAGTGGACATTAAATGATGATGGTGATAATGATGATGATATGAAGTACTGAAAGACAACCCCAAGAAGCTGAGAATAAGACAAAGGACTGAGAACCCTTGCACCTTGCTGTTCTCAAGGCCCATACTCCACATCAGAAATGTCAAGGCCACTCCTGCTGGTGAAGAAGATTGTCCTGCAAGAGTCCTGCTACTAAGTAAAGAGCACTCAGGACAGTTCCACATAAAATTGCTCATGCAGAGCCACATAAAAGTACCCAGCACACCTTGAAAAATGGTTGGCATTTGAAAGGGCATCCAGCTGTATTAGAAACCATGACACAAGAGACTGGAGCCTGGTGCAGCTCTCCAGCTTGTTGCACTGGTCAAACTATCCAAGCCATGGCAACAAGGACAACAGACATTAAATAATAATGATGATTATTGTGATGACAGTGATGGTGATATATTACATGCATCTATATATGCACACATGCACACACACACACACACACACGATAACTTTGTTATTACTGATGTCTGGAACAGAAATGAACATGAAATCTTGATGCAAGTTTTTAATTTAGCAATTTAAGTCCCTTTAAAAAGTCAAGTTTGTATTAGGGAACTGTGGATAGTTTTAGTCAGTTGATATTCTCAACAAGAAATAATAGTTTCAAATTTTGGCACAAGGCCAGCAACTTTGGGGGAGGGGAAAGATAATTTCATTGACCCCAGTACATAACTGATACTTATTTTATTGACCCTGAAAGGATAAATGGTACAGTCAGCCTCAGAGGAATTTGAATTCAGAACATAAAGAAGGACAAAATATTGCTAAGCATTTTGTATGGTGCACTAACAACTCTGCCAGTTCACCCCCTTTCAACAAGAAATAATAATAAAATCATCCACAGTCGTTGCAGAGTAAGAACACGAAAAGAAAACAAGAGAGGATGCCAAGGAGCAAATGAACTAAAAACTGATCTTCAAATTTCCATTGAGATATAAATTTGATAAATTGCTTTCAACAAACAATATTCAAGCAGTAATAATACTTTCTCAAGATGTCATCAATTAGGAGTGTCCATTTTGATTTCTTAGTTCAGATAAATCAGTCCCTTATCTTTTGTTGAATGACACACTTTCAACTACATGTGTTCTATAAACAGCAGCACAGTCTACCTTTAAAGTTCCATTTTTACTACACAAAACCAGTTTCAAATATCATAAGCTTCTATATGTGGACAGGCTTTTCATTGCCTGGTGTAAATGAGTCTAGTTTCATTGTTCTTTGGATAGTCATGAGATTAATAATATTTCTCGGTAATGTTTGGCTTTTTCTTCTTAGAAGTAGTTTCCCATGTTTTTTTTTCATTGTCTCAGTAATAATATTCTATATTTCCTCTGTATTGCTACTGTCTTTCTAGTTGTCCCAAAGTATATCAAAATTATTTTTCAAGGCTAACTGGAATTCTGAGACTTTTGGCATGAAGTCTTCCATGCAAATTCTATGTGACTTCCTTAGTTTCTTCTTCCTTTCTTTAGGTGTATTTATTTGTATTTTGCATTTGATGTGCCTATGGTCACTTACAACGTTCACTTTGTTGATAGCTGTCTGCTTTATGACTTATTTGCAAATAAAATGAAGTCAATTTGCTGATGTGCTGCAGCATAGCACAAGGGAAAGAAAATTAAATTATGCATAAGCTTATCTTCACCTTATATATATATATATATATATATATATATATATATATAAGTTTATCTTCAACTTTTTGCTGCAACTCAACTCTATACTGTTTTCTTTGTCCATCCTACTCTAATTCCCTTTTTCTCCCCTCCTTCTTCTGCCGTTTTTTATCTGTCTCACTCTCCCCCCTCTTTCTCTTTTTTTCTCTCTCATTGCTCACATGTGACCATTGTCCACCTTTCCTTTCTTCATGTAACCATCTTTCTTTTCCCGCATAAACGTTCAAAGGATAAGACGTTTTTATCTCTCTTCTATCTTTTCTCTTTTCAAAGAAAATATTTCTCCTAGTGTTCACTATTTCCCTCTCATTCTAGTCTAACAACCCTTCATGTTTGTTTTCGTTTGGTTTCCTTGAATATCTCCACTGTCCTGCTTTTGTTCCCAACTTTGACCCTCCATAAATCCTAAATTTTATTTTAGAATTTATGGGAGTAACTGTCTTTTAAGACTCAATATTGTCGAAGATTCAATATATTGAATGCTTGAAATGAGGAGTAGATAGACAGCCAACAACTGACGAAGGGTCATTTCTTTGTGTTTACTTGTCCTGTTTTCCATTTTCACTCTCATTGTTTACATATTTAACTCATTTGTCTATATATTTCATGTTGTTTACCAGTTGGTGATGTCCTGTACCCATATATACATATATTATTTATCATTATCATATAATTGAACGCCATGCATCCGATTCCAAGTAAGTATACACACACACATATATATATATATATGTATGTATGTATGTATGTATGTATGTATATGTATATATATATGTATATTATATGTATAAAGTTTACATAAATAGATACATACATTTGCATAAATAATTACAAATATGTTTCCATGCATCCATAAACCTATATGTTTAAATACATAAACACTCACATGCTCGCACACACACGTGCACACACACACACGCATGCATAATCTTATGACCTGATACACACACAATAAAATTATTTCAGTTGTGTCATTAACTAAATTATAATGTAGGTACCACAGTGGAACAAGCCCCATCTTTCTCTCCCCCTCTCTCCCCTACTCCCTCCCCCTACACCCTCTCTCATTCTAAATAATTTGAAGTATATCTAACATATATAAATATAGCCTACACTTCAAACCATGTAGAATTTAGTAGTGTTTTTGTAATATTTTGGGAGGGAGAGATGTGATATAACAATGTAATCACAACATTTCACAATATTCCAGAAATAATCAAACAATTAAGGAATTCAGAAGTTCGATTCTGAAATCAATTTTGAGGCTAAATCCAATGAATCGTATCATATTCCTTGAATTAATGAATGTTTCGTTAATGTTTCAATACAAGATACAATTTTCCCAAATGGAATCGGCAACAATTCTCAAATAAATATTCATACGATGAGAAGAATATCACAACTTGAGAAGCAGTTTGCTATTAACAGATATTTTCATTATACTTTTCAAAACTGATTGAATCTTTTATCATACACGCTGCACATACATGTGTGCATGTGTGTGCACATGTGGGAGAGAGAACGTGGGTATATATGTGTGCATGAAGGTGTCATCTTCATATGTATGTAAATATATGTATGTATATATATGTGTGTATGTTTGTATGCATATACATATATGCAAGCAGAAATAGAGCTAAATATATTTATGTGGAAGAATATATACATATTGATAAATATACATGTTTACAAGTGTCTGCATTCGTATATACATACAGACCCAAGCATACCTGCACACATATTTTTCAAATGGCTTTACCTCCTTTTCAATTTACAGGTTATTTACAGCTCAATTCATTCTACATGGAAAATGAATTGATATTATATATATATATATGTGTGTGTGTGTGTGTGTGTGTGTGTGTGTGTGTGTACATATGTATGTATGTATATATATATATATATATGCCAAACGAAATCAGTTCATCTCAAAATTTACAAAAATGTCTTATTTTAGCATGTACTTTATAGAAAAGTTTCCTGTCTTTGTGTATAACTTTGATTTTCCGACGTGAATGCTAATTGCTTGATTCTCACCTCGAGGGGAAACTATCGCTATAATTTATTCTGTTTGTATTTAAGATTGGTCGTTTCCTTATTTTGCTTTGTTTTCTCAAAGATATTGAAATTAGACATCTTTGCAACTGTCAGGATAATTTTTGCCCGTAAGCTGTTACTCTGTTTCTTCCCTAATTTCAAAAATGTTGATTAGAAATAAGTGATAACAAGAAGCCTTAATTTGGATTCTTTCCTATATCAATAGATTTCCTTGCCAAATATTTTATACAGCAGGAAAAGTTTCCAAACTATTATATTTTTAGTTTGATAATCTTTCAGAAGGAAATATGATTCTACATGCAATTTTCCTCTTTTATAATATAATACTTTATCATGACAGATTGCTTTTTTCTTTTGAATTATAAAACAGATTTTATACTTAGTCTGAGACATTAATATGGTTGACCTATAAGATTTGTTGAGGCTTGTCCCTAATGTAAAGATAGCACAGTGTTGAATTTATGTGTATGTGTGTATTTATCTGCATTTATCTACTTTTGTACAAGTGTATGTATACATACACATGTATGTACATATATACATACCTATATGAGTGTGTGTGCATCCACACACATGCACATACGCATATATATATATGCATACATACATATATACATATACATGAATATTCATACATATAAGTGTGCATATACACATATATACAGACACCCACATTTATATACATATGTATATACTTCTTTCAATGCAAGGACACTGCACATGAGAAGTGTATATAAATGTTCCCATTACAGTCATATTCCAAATGTATAAGTGAAAAATACTGTCTAAAATTCCTGGAGGATTTCATCTCTTCTAACCAACAGAAAGGTATTTACTATCTTTGCAATTATTACAGCAAAGGAAATCTTAATATAAACAAAAGATGCTTTCTTGCAAATTGTCCAAGCACCAAATTTGCAACTGGGTCTACTGTTTAGCTTTGTCATAGACATATTTCGGTTCTGATCTGCATTGTTAGAACACAGGTATTTGGAAAGAACTGTGTTGAATAAATTGGGTAATGAAAGAGTAATTTTCAATGAATGACCGGGTATCTAGGAAGGAGAAAAAGAGAAGAGCAGGTTCACCCCCAACTTTTCTTCATGAATAATCTAAAATTCTATGCCACAAATGGTCAAAACTGTTTTCAGTCTGAAAGTCTCCTTTGAATCATTAGCTGAGATCACTCCTGATTGAGATGCAATGTTCTAGTTTGAAAGGGATCAAATTAAAATATAATCATTTTTAGCAGCAGCAATGTTTGTGTTCCTTGCATTTTTTGGTGATTAATGAGACCAATTCTAGAAAGCAATTCACTATTGCACACACTGCATTGAAATTCTGGGTTGGAATCTTCTGGAATCTCTGCTTTTCTCCCTTTCAACAGGATCTCTTGAATTCTGCATGTTTAATACATTTTGCCTCAAACTTCTTCCATTCATTTTCAATTATACTACACCAGTCTGTTCTGGTCCTTACTAAAGATTTCCTTTTTCTATTCTCCAGATCC
>NC_043015.1:25289411-25309411 GCF_006345805.1 Octopus sinensis
TGTAAGAAACTACAAAATTTAAATACAAAATTTCAAGACAAAAAAAGAAAGAAAAGAAAAGAAAAGGAAGAAAACCAGAAGAGAATACATAAAGCTAAAAACAAATTAAAAAACATAGCTTAGCTAAAATGAAATAACCATATTCTCTTCTATCAATAATATTTTAATTTGCAAATATCTTTCGTCTCCTATTTAGCTTTTTTTTAACACATTCTATTCAAAAGATTCTTTCTTGAAAGTTTCATCATGAAAATACATTCTAATGTGTGTGTGTACACTACTGGGATAGTCAAGTATTTCCTCTGTAGTAAGGCAACTGTGTTCCTCTGTGATACCTTGACCTGTCACATGGCACACAGCCACTTGTCAAGGTTCTCAGCAGAGAGACCTTTGCTTTGTAACCTACTCGGCAACCCTGCTGGTTTTGGTGCCCCATAAAAAGCACCCAGTACACTCTGTAAAGTGGTTGACGTTAGGAAGGGCACCCAACCTGGTGCAACTCTCTGGGTTACCAGCTTCTGTCAAACTGTCCAACCCATGGAAAATGTACATTAAATGATAATGATGATACACACACACACACACACACACCACACACCACATGATCAAAAGCATTCCTGTAATGTGTGTGATGTTCATTCATTATCTGAGACAACAGAGTGTGCTTTCTTAGACACAAGTGTAGGCATGGCTGACTGTGAGGTTAAGAAGGTTGCTTTGCAATCATATGGTTTCAGGTTCAGTCCCTCTTCAAGGCACTTTGAGCAAGAGTTTTCTATAGCCACAGTTTAACCATTGCCTTGTGAATGAATTTATTAGATAGAAACTGTGTAGAATCCTGTCATATATGTGTGCAAGTGCGTGTGTTTATTTATCCTCACCCTTGCTTGACAACTGCTGCTAATGTCTCCATTACGTCAAAATACAAGGAAAGAGCCTAACAGAATTAGTACCAAACTTAAGGATCTAACTTAAATCCTTCTATCAAAATTCCACATTAACTTATGTTCCAAAAACCTGCTTAATAATGATGTTTTTCAAAAAAGTCTTCATTATTTTAAAAATTATTTGAAATAAAGGTAGGTTTTTTTCAGCAGAAATATGGTAGCAAAAATGTTGATTGGTCAGAACTATGAAGACTGCAAATCTTGATGAATATCTTGGACTACATTATCAAATGTGTCCTTTTTCTGTTTTTACTTAAGAGAGAAGGGTGAGCATATGTGGCTGAGTTGGTGTGTTGGTTGAACTGTCGATGCACGCACCCAAGTGTGAGCCTCTATTTACATAAGAACCCCATATGGAGAAGCTTTCGAACGTTGCACAAATATTCACTGCACCACTAATACATTAGATTTGGAGAATCCAAGTTAGCTTCTGTTGCTCTTTCTTTGATAGTCCAAGTATTTCTAGGATTTTGTGTAAATTGTGTGTGTGTGTGTGTGTGTGTGTGTGTGTGTGTGTGTGTGTGTGCATGCGTGTGTGTGTGTGTGTTCTTGTCTTGACAGGTAAAGATGTAAAATGAACATCATCATACAGCTTCTGCTAAAAACATTTCTGGTTGTGAAGAAGTCTTAGCTCACTTGAAAGCAGGTCAGAGTTAGCAACAGGAAAGGCATCTAGCTATAGATCTGCCTCATTGAATTCCTTTTGGCCCATGCAAGCATGGTAAAGTGGGCGTTAAGACGATGATAATGACAACAATTATTAACTGGAATGCATTAAATAAAGTCACCAAAACTGATTAAGCAATTTATTCATGAAGTTAAGGTAAGATCTAACATTTTTGGCAACTCTGATGGTTAGATAAAATGTTGGGAAAGAATTCCCGGCTTTAGATACGTGGTATCTTACCAATAAATAAATAAATAAATAAATTGATGTCTTCTGTGTGTAATAGTCAAGTATTTGAGACATAAAAATGTCTTTGAGCTACCAAAAGAGACATTTTGTCTTAAAACATTTACAAGACACAAGAAAATAAACTTTCTTTTTTATATTTCCTCTTGTCTAAATGTCCAAGATAATTCCTTGATAATGTGATTATAATTTCCCAGACTATTCATTTCATCACTCCACTGTTTACATCTACAGAAGATATTTCCATTGTTTTGATCTCTGATTAACATCAGGTGTCTAGTTCGTTGATGTGTATACAGCCCCAAATTGTTTTTGAACTATGAACCGTTACTTCCCACTAAAGTTAGCCATATTACCACTTCTTTTGTATGCCAGGCCACTGGGCATGCACAGTGTACAACTGCATGAACTGAACTGTATATTGACTAAATTGTGTGGTGATCAGGTGGTCATTAGCAAGTTGAGTATAATGCCATGTGACCTTTGATCTGGCTCCCTGTGTTTGGAGTTCAAATACAGTCAATGTCAACTTTGCCCCAATGCAATAATAAAGTGATTTCTTCTTTTCTTCTTCCTCCTCCCCTTCCTCCACTCCAGAACAAATCAGATGCATTCACATCTGGAGGAGGAGGAGGGGCTCCATCATTTGAAATGCACTCAAGGCACACCCAATGTCAAGACAGCACTCCTATGACTTCATCATGAGTTAAGGAACCATTGTCACCACAACACCACAACACACACTCACACACACACACACACCTTCCTTGGGGAAATATTATCTTATCTGAAAATAAGTGAAGGCTGGCAACACGAAGAGCCCCTGGTTGTAGTAAATCTGCCTCAAAGAATATCATATGAACTATACAAGCACAGAAAAGTCAATGATAAAATGATAATACAGGGTCTTAGAAAAGCTTTTTTAAAAACAATTGAAATGAAATAAATTAACTGGATATTTATGAGATTATTGCTTTAGATCAAAGAACTGCAAGATTGTGGTTGACCATGGACTTAAACAGTAACACTTAAACAACATGAATCCATTTCATAAAGCTACCAAATCTCCCTCAACTATCACTTCTATATTGTAAAGTACATGGTTAAAACCATTTTCTTAGGGCAACCTGACAAAATAAATAGAATTAAATAAAGACAAAGCTATAAATATTTATCACACATTTTATTTGTTCAGGTTAAAACTTAGCAAGAAATAAATTTATTTATAAAAGCACAAACGATTGAGGCAATCTACTAACTGACCAACTGACCAACCAGCCAACAACAGCAGTGACAATGACCACAGCAACAACACTATATGATATTTATAGGCTGAATTTTATAACAAGATTATAAAAGCCTTGCAGAAAGGATCCTGTCAAAGAGGCATTGAGTTTCCCTTCCATTTTTAGATTGACCATTTTCGTCTCTTCATACCATGATCCTTAGCTCTATGCAGAATAGCAAAAATTCTTAATCTCATGTCCACTCAAAGCAAAATCTCTCTTTAAATAGTACATTTATCTTTATTTACTGTGACCAATGCTCAGAGCACAACTATATATTTCCTCGAATAGTGCAATGCAATCTTTGCCTTCTCTGAATGGATGTTTGTATATATATAAATAAATATATGCACACAAACACCCCACACACCTCCACACAAACTTACATGCACACACACACACATATGTATATGAGTGTGTATGTATATCTATACATGTATATATGTATGTTTTATATGTGTATATATATATATATATATGTACATATACACACAAACATTTATGTATACATATATATGTGTGTGTATGCGTATGTATATAAACATGGCTGTCAGTTACGAATTTTATTTCTAAATCATAGGGCAAGGGATTTCATACACAAACGCGCAGTTTCTATTAATCAAATTCACTCACAAAACATTAATCGTCTCAGGGTTATAGTAGAAGACACCTGTGTCACATCGTGGGACTGAACCTGAAACCACAGGATTCCAGAGGAATGCAAAGCAAGCTTCTTAACCAGACACACTCATGATCCTGTGTGTATGTCTGTTGAAGTGTGTGTGTGTCAATGTGTATTTTCTTGTGTGAAGGGGTTAGGGATAGAAAGAGAAAAACTGAAAGATTTGAAATGTCTCTATTTTAGTTACTATGGAAACACTGATAGAAAGAGAGAGGAAAAGGGTTAGACAATCTTTACATGGGTGCATGTGTATGTATTTGAGAGAAAGAGAGAGAGAGAGAGAGAGGGGGGGAGGAAATGACGTGTGAGTGAGATTTGTTGTCTCAAAGAATCAAGAACCTCCATCACTGGTCAATACCAGTTTAATGGAGAGAAATTTCATAGAAACAAAATTTTTACAATGGTATTTGCACAAATCAGTTAATCTGAAGAAAGGTAATTTTCATCTTTTTTTCTAATGACGTATGATGTCAGTAAGTGGGAGAAGAACCTTGCCATAGTAACATTCAGATTTCTAATCTGAATATGAAAGTTGAATGTAACTGTCATTTGGCTGGCCTGTGTTATTAAAAATGGCCATCTTGCTTCCAAATGATTCTGTTTTTTTTTTTTATATAAATCTAATAGTATAGTGCTTTTATGATCTGTGTCAGGTGAGATACGAGACTTTTTTAAAATTCAACAGCTTGGATATATAGCTTTCAGGGAAAGTAACAAAAAGAAAAAAATTACACACATTTTAGAATCTGTGTATGTAAGTTTGTTGGATTAAACGTATACATACATATGTATGTGTGTGTGCATGTGTACATATAAGTATGTATTTCTTTTGCTGTCTTTCTCTTTGCATGTGTGTATGTAATAATTATTTTCAGGATCTAATAGAATCGAGGTATTTTAATAACAAAGACAGTCAAGGACAGCATACACTGTACACAGACACTCATGTACATAGCAAAGCATACACGGATTTCTCCTTCCAGTAATGCACACATGCACAACTATAGACTAGACACACCCAACATATTTGTAAAATGGCACAAGACTTTACTCTGACATGCAGTCCATGGTCCCTGTAAGCACATGATCAAATACAGGGAAGGTAGCAAGTGTGGTGTAGCATAAACAGTAACACAAATGGGCTGAGGTGCACTACAGCTGTTTCAGACAGGATTTTATTGATGGACAAATCAATTGCATCATATGAAAAAGAAAACCATGTTTTTCAGGGGAATTAAAGCAAAAATATATTTTAGTTGTTTGAATTTTTCACACAATGGCTATAGAATGGATACTGGCTTTTCATCTCAGTGCAAATTGAGAGAATCTCTCAAATACAAATACATACATACATACATACATACATATCTATACATATAAATTTGACATGGGTGATTCTTTCATGTCTTGAGGTTCACAGTCAAATGGCTGGCTGGAATTGCATAAAAATTACACAGATGTGTAGAATGATCTGGTGATGTTGCTGGGTTTCGTATTTTTTCATAGCTCCCATGGTTACCAAGATAATCTACTGTAATAATACTCTTGTGTTTATGAATGAGAAAGGAAGGGATAATAGATGAATAAGGAAAGAAGGGGTGATGTCATACTTGGTAGTGGGAGGATGAAAATTGTATGCTGAAAAAATAAATCAAACAACGTTTCAACTCTGTGTGAATATATGTGTGTGTGTGTGTGCGTAAAAGGGGGTATGTGAATGTGTGTGTGCAATGGAAGTGGGATGATTCATCTTTGTTTGTTTAGTATTTGGGTTTATTTTTTGATTTCGTTGAATGTTGATTGTCTTCTTTTTTGTTGGTCAGTTATTTTTAACGTTTTGACAGAAAAGAAGTCATTCTAAAATTGTTTTTTAAAGTAAGTCTGTCCAAACAAGTTGAATGCTTACACAGAACATGTTTTACAGTCACATCATCTGAACCGACCGGGTGAAACTGGGCTTAGCTGCTAGTTTTATATATATATATAGTCCAGTCTGTGGAGTGGTTGGTGTTAGGAAGGGCATCCAGCTGTAAAAGCCTTTGCCAAAACAGATACAGCAGCCTGGGGTAGTCTTCTACCTGGCCAGCTCCTGTCAACCATCTTACCTATAATGTATGGAAGATGGACATTAAACGATGATGATAATGACACACAGAACAGGCTTCTTTCAGTTTCCATTAACCAAATACACTAATAAGGTGGGTTTGAATGGGCCAGGATTATAGTAGATGACATATGCCCAAAGTACCATGCATTGGAAAGGAACCAAAAAGTACAGGGCTGAGAAGCAAACCAGTAAAAACACACACATAGACACACACACACACATTCACGGGCCCATACAGGCAGTTATGCATCTGCACACATACAGAATTATAATAACTGGGATAAATTATGGATGTGAGAAAGATATTCCATGAAATGTAAGTAGTCTCGTAGCAGTACCATATATTTAGAGTTATTTGCCAATGTCTATAAGAAATGATAGACAAAAACTTTCAGTCTATGACAAGAATAATCTTATTAATGGTGCTTAAAATATGATATTCTGTAATTCCTCTCAAGAGCAACCTATATCTGCTAATTAAAACTGAATTTTGGTTAAGCAAATTGAGTAATCACCAACGTTACTGAAAGAAAGACAGCCATATATATTTGCAGTGTCTTCAATATATAACACAACATAAAACTATGATGTATAAATTATATAGAATGTATTTTGCTACATTATACAATATTATATATGTGAAGTGTAAGCATGGCTGTGTGGTTAAGAAATTCACTTGAGATCCATGAGACCAGGAGTTCGATCCCACTCTGTGAACATCATTAACTAACATTTTTATATAATAGTCATAGGTTCCCTAATACCCTCTGAAGAAGCCTATCCATATTTCATCATGATGAACCCTTAATCCCTACACATTTTTTCCTCTCTCCACTTTTTTTTGTTCTCTCTCCATTTTCTTTTTCTCTTAGTCCTTTCTTTTGAAGAGCATAGAATTAAAATGTGATAAACTTTTCCTTTCTTCCAAAGTGTCTAACTAATACACCTGCTTGTTGTTCCTTCACCTGTCTTTATCTTTTGTTTTCTCTAAATTCTATGTATGTATGTATGTATGTATGTATGTATGTATGTATGTATGTATGTATGTATATGTGTATATATATATATGTATATATATATATATATATATATATATATATATTATATATATATATATATATATATATATATATATATACACATCGTTTTGGGATTTGGTTTGCAAGATTCCTTATGTGAGTTCATGTGTTGAAGCATTATTCTGTTGTGTCTACGGAGAGTCATTCCCTTTTAGAGCCTTATTATTTAACACACTGACCAGTTCAGTTTTCAATCATTTATTTATTTTTCTAAAATTTTCGTTACATCTTGCAACCTTTTCAATAGTCTTTGACCCGGTCCATTCTCCAAGCTGCATTCTTTTTGTTTGTTTGTGTGCATGTGTATGGGTCACTTTGTTTACAATACACTGCTGGCAGAAGTAGATGGCAACTAGCTTGAAACTGGGCCAGTTCCATGATCCTGTTAGCTGATGGAGTGTAAGTAGAGGTCCACTCTCCCTACTAGCGATGTATTGTATATAAAAGATGCAGAACATTGCATTGAGAACCAGCTGGTGGAGAATTTGCTTGGGGTTAAACTAGTAGTAACATTCAACTGCCACTTGGATGTGGCAACTCTCTTTACTGTTTATAACACGTTACTACTCTGTCTCGTCTTCAGATTTTTATAACAAGCTTCTTTGCTTATATATATATATATATATATATATATATATATATTATTATTATTATTATTATTGTTATTGAGTGAGCGAGCAGAGCATGCCATCAAAGTGACACTGGGGTAAAATATACGAAGCCCAGTATACCCATCATGACTACCCGTCTGATAAGAGTACACCAGGCGCATGCATCACAACCATATGTGTGCGACATGGTGATCTCATATCAAGATAAACAGCACATGACCTTGCAGGTGGAGCCCAGTTAGAATTTTCTTCACATCGAGTAACCCATCCCACTCAAAAGGTCCCTGAATAAGGGTTGTTTAAGGACGTTGAACGAAACACCCATGTTTCCAAAGGTGAATTATTCAAACCCCAAAGAATCCTTCTCAACACATGGCTATGATGCTCCCCCACTACTTCTGCTCGTGATCAGAGATGCACATATCGTCAGCCACTAAGGGACATGGTCAACTGGTTAAGGTCAAACAACTGACAAGCAAATCTGTGGTATTGAGCAGAATATTTGCTGTAGCCCACATTATTATTATTATTATTATTATTATTAGGAAAGATTAGTTCCAAGTCCACAGGAATGAGACATTCAAATTAGAGGTACTGAAGTACTTCTCTCAATATTTTATTCATAAATATAAAAGTAGTTTTAGAGACAGAACCACCCTCAACTCAATCAGCATTGAAAGATGTTATACCCGACCGAGCCATAAAATATTAAATATGATAC
The DNA here is from genome assembly GCF_006345805.1 of Octopus sinensis. Lineage (NCBI taxonomy): Eukaryota > Metazoa > Mollusca > Cephalopoda > Octopoda > Octopodidae > Octopus > Octopus sinensis. The sequence continues at coordinate 25,297,758 of NC_043015.1, forward strand.
TGTATCTATTCATAATCCCATACTTTCCATTTTAAAGACAACACGTATTTCATGACAGTATGTTAGGTATTTTTGAGATATAAGGTCTCTAGTTTCAATACTCAATTAGATTGACATACTTCCAATCTTCAGGTCTGGATTCTACACATTTATTGCTCTATCTACATCTTATATAACTCAATGAAAATTGAAATTATTTGACTAAAAATCGTTAACATAATTTTAATTTACAAATTTATGAATAAAAATTAAAATAATGAATGAACCTTAAAATTTTAAGGAACAAAAATTTATGGAATAAAAGAGGATAAAAAATACGAATAAAGAATACGAAATATAAATAAAAATAATGAGCAAAACGAATGTGGGATCAAATGGAATTTGCTGAGGAAGATTTTCTACAACCAGATGTCCTTCCTGTTGCCAACCTTCACTGGTTTCTAAATAATGATAATATTGCTCCATGGCCAGACAGGTTATTCGCAGATGACTAGAAATGGACACCATTGCTTGTATGATGATGGTATTCATTCACAACCATCATATGATGTCTAGGCACCCCCACACACAGACATGAGAGGGTCAATAGGTCAAGTCCAGAGATGTTCAATGGAGAATGCATGTACTCAAATGATTTGAACTTATGCTCCAAACTTTTAATTGAAGTCTTTATACATCAAACCCAAGATTGTTTATCTGCATCACTAGCTCTCTCTCTCTCTCTCTCTCTCTCTCTCTCTATGCATATATATATATATATATATATATATATGCATACATACATACATACATACATACATACATACATACATACATACATACATAAAATGAGCTTTCAGTTTCCATCTACCGAATCAAGTTACAGAGCTTTTGTCAGCCTGACATTGTAGTAGAAATCACTCACCTAAAATGTAGTTTTTAGAATCTAAAGCTCTAAGTTTGGGAGCAGGCTTCTTAGCTGCACAGCTATGTCTACACCTATTGCCACACTTACCCACACTCCTCATTCACCATCCTACCCGACACATAATGTTAATGATTGTATTTATGTCAAGTTTTATATGTTTATTTGTATGGAAAGCTTGAATCGAAGCTCTGGTCAGACAGCAAAGCAGCAAGGGAGGCTGAGGTCTATCAAGCATGTATAGTAATTTCACTGTTATGGATGAAAGACGTGGACAAACTTCCACAGGCATATCCAATATCCTAAGTAATTCCACCAGTGATGCTTTAATGATATCCTAAAAATGTCCATACCAGCATGGCAGGTGGACGTTATATGATGATCATGATGATGATGATGATGATGATGTCATGGCAATCTCATGCACCTGTTACAAGAGCATTACAGCTGATGAAGTTACTCAGTAAGGATTAATTCGTTGATTTTGACTAACAAGCTTACATGGTCTGGCTATCTTATCCATTTAGAGGACACCCACATTCCAAAATAGGTGTTGTATGATGATCTGAGCAAGGAAACTAGCCTCAGTGCAAGCCAGACCTGCATCTCAAAGGTAATCTTAAAGATACACTTAAAAAGATCAATGTTAACACCAATTCTTGAGTCATTTTCGTGGCTGTGTGATCAAGAAGCTTTCCTCCCTAAACCATAGCTATGGCTTCAGTCTCATTGTGTTGCACCTTGGAAAAGCAAAAGCTTGTCATGAGCTTTGCCCGATGGAAACTGAAAGAAGTCCACCATATGTATGCATGTGTGTATGTGTACATGTGTGCGTGCATGCCTGTAAGCATGTGTGTATGTATGTGCACACATGCATATGTCTGTGTTTTTGTTACCTAAGAGATGCAACAAGCAAAAGAGGTGATTGCTTTGAAAGTCTTGTAGCCAGAGCAAGGACTGCTTAGAGAAAGTTCAACAAGAAAAATGTTTTCTCTAAGAGTGGAAAGCAGACTGTATGATGCTTGTGTTAATATTGCAATGCTGCATGGCAGTGAGACATGGGTTTTGAATGAAGAAGACTTGGGAAAACGAGCAAGAAATGAAGCACAAATATTCTGCTGGATGTGCAATGTGAGTGTGCAAGAAAGAATTAGTAGAAAGGTACAAATTGAAAAACTATGCCTGTGAGGAACGAGATATTGTGCACAGGAAAAGAGTGTGTGCAAGTATGGACATGTGATGCATATGGAATGAGCATGGCTATATAAAGAAGTGCCAATTGCTAAACATGGTTGGAACTAGTGGAAGCAGGAGACCCAGGAAGACATGGAATGAAGTGAACTCTAAGCTTGGTGGGGGAGATGACAAAGGATCTGTATCTCTGGTTATACGAGGTGAGTGAAAAGATCCACCCTTGTCAACATGGTTATATTTTTGTTAGTCCTTTTGCTTTGACACTGAATCAGAGTTATAAATGATTGTCACTGTCATACAAGCAGTGTCCTTCATTTCCAATCTTCCATGGAAATATGTCTGGCCATGGGAAAACATTACCTCACTTAGAGACAGGTTAGTGTTGATGACAGGAAGAGCATCTAGCTGTAGAAATTCTATTTCAACAAATTCTGTCCATCCCGTGCAAGCAAGCAAAAGTGGACATTAAAATGATGAAGATGACAACACTATATTTACTTATTACATTGGTTTCAAAGAGAAGATTATTTTTGGCCACAGATAGCTTTGACAAACCAAAAGATAAAGACATAAAAAGGAAGTGAAATAAAGAGAAGAATCATAACTCTGTAGGATACCGGAACTTCATTGACCTTGAATGAACGAAAGGCAAACTTGGTCATGGTGGGATTTGAACTTAGACTGTAGAAAGCTGGAATGGTTACTATCATGTATCGAACACACAACACTGTCAATTCTCCTTAAGAAGTAAATTAGAAGCAGTTCATTGTTAAAAGATGAAGGGTTGACCTTCACCAAAAACTCAGCTGATAGCAAACTTTGTCCTACACGTGATAGCAGCTCTTTGACATATGCTCGTATGTTGGTAACACATGGACACTGAAGCAGTGCACACAAAATGATTTCATTTCAAAGTGGTGCACCTCAAACAGTTTCTGGCATATCTCTGCCTAAACAGCTTGTCCCAGACAAGTTTCATCTGTTAGAAATAGCAGCCATATTCAGTCAAATGCCTCCTATTGCCTTTTGCAAAAAGAAAGGTTTCATTGAACAATGAAGTCTCTGACATATGTAAAGACTGGTTGGTCATGGTTGGAAAGCTGGGGTGGGATTAAGCATCATCATCATCAACTACTTATGGATAATGCTGTTGAATCCTACCTCCAGCCCCACCTCCACCCCTGAGAGAAGAGAACCAAAGTTGCCCCCCGACCAGCTTATGAACACAGAAATATGAGGGGTGTAACTCAATCACTAAATACCCACAAGGCGATTAACTCAGGGCGCTCTACTGATTATGTCATTAACTGCCATCAGCTAATTATTTACATAACAAATAAGTAAATAAATGAATAATCAAATGAAGGCAAACAATAAAAAAGATACTACTTCTTGTACACACACATGCACACACATATATATATCTGAAGTATTTGCATAATTTTAGATTCAGAAAATATTCATCTAATTAATAGAATAATCTTTTGTTGGACAAAGACATAAAAATGAAAAGAAAAAAACAACAACAAATACCTATTATATTTTAATTGTTCATTCTTCTTACAATTTGAAACAATGACAACTGGCTGTTGTTGTTGTTATTGTTGTTGCTGTTGCTGTTGTTGATGTACTCATTTCATGTTCACTCATTTCATTTTTGCTCCTCTTTTTTCTTTTCACGCTATCTCTCTCTCTCTCTCTCTCTCATTCCTCTTTTTCTTCTCTCATTCTTCTTTTCCTTCTTCCCCTCCTCTCCCTTCTACTCTTCCTCCTCTGCCTCCCTCCTCCTCCTCCACCCACCTCCCTCCACATCACAATATTTAACCGAGGGCAACAGATTTCTTTAAGATTGCTTGAATTTCAATAAGATAATCACTTTAATTAATGCATTTAAATAGAAAATTATGAATGTCTCCTGAATTTACATTAAATGGCAACTGAGAGAGAGATGGAGTTGTTAGCCAAGTTTCATAGAAATACTAGACTTTTCACATCAAACTGCCTACTTGTTTCCCCTCACCATTTTCTATGATTCCTTCTTTCTTTCTTTCTTAACTTCTATTTTTATTCATTGATAATTTCATTTTCTTTCCTGTCTCTTATTTTGTTTTTTGCATTATTTATATATTTGTATTCCATTATTTTGCTGTAGTTAATTATACTAGTTAATTATACTAGTTACTGAGAAAACCATTTCCAGCACTCATTCTCCTGATAATTGTTATAGATTTCTTTTCTGGTCGGGCATTCACCCACACATACACACACACACACACACACACCACACACACACACACACACACACACACACACACACACACACAAACACACAATGTAAAAGTTAACATTTTTGACAATGAAATAGCTTAATGCAAATTTCCCGTCAATTACTTTTGTTTCACTTCTGGGAGAAAAACGAAAATATAAATGAAAAATAAAGCAAACAAGAAAAAGCACCATCACCATCACCACTGATGACAATGATCACAACAGCAACATCAACAACATTAACATTTGCTTATGCTAATTTCATTTGTTTAGACCATTTTAAGTTAATCAGTTAGTTATACTTCAGAGTGACAAAGGTAAGCAACACATTGAGATTCTTCAACTATATTATCTCCTATTATCTCAAAATTGCACTTTATATAAGCAGTTTGAATGTTCAAATCACAGAAACAGTAGCATACTAAACTAAGCATCCAAGTGAGAAAATAATTAGGAAGAGGTGTCTCCCACAAATTTTAACTACCAATATTAACATATATGAAGCAGAAGGGCAGCTTGTCCTCTCAGTGTATTCCCAGATGCTTTATGAGTGAGAAATAAAATTAAAGATGATCTGTAATGGATTGAAGAATTTTTTGAACGTAGGACTGCTTCATCAAAACTAAAGAACTACAACAGCAGAGCATCAAACAAGATGTGTTTAGATAAACTCAGAAAGGATTAAAAGTAAGACTTCTACTTGTGGGTTGTCATCCTGGCAGATAGGAGACAAGTCTCTTGATATGGGCAAGCTTTAAAGATGGAAAACAAGTCAGCTTGGATCCCATATGGGATGGCTTTTAGCAAGAAACTGACACTTACTCAATCTAGGATTATAAAGAAATCTTGAGAAACATGATGGTGAGTGTGCAGTTTTTGTCAAAGAGTTGTCCACTGACAAAATGGTAATACACGAATGTTGTTGGCTGGAATAATCTGTTATGTCAATAAGACCAATTGAGTTCCAGGAATGTGCTGCTACTAGCATCTATATATTTGGTGACCATGGATGTTAGTAGCCAATCAAAGATTTCTATGACTTAGAATAAAATTTTAATCTGTGAAAGCTCAAACAAACAGGAGCCCCTCACAACAGAAGCTCAAGCTGCTAGAAGTAGCAGCCAATCTCTATAAAATCAGACTGTGGAACCTTAAAAATAGGAATCTTATGAGAAACAATTTGTCTCTTAAATATTATGGAAAATAAAGGGAAAAAAGGAGGAAAACAGGAACCACAATAGGTTTTGCTGATTTGCCAGAAAAAACAACCAAATCTCTCTTCAATTAAAACCTATTGGCATTAAAAATGAGAATAACTCACTGGATAAAGAAGACTGCTGAAAATTAAGTCTAAAAAGTTTTCTATGAATAACTAATAATTAGCAGCAATCTAGACATTGTTTGTTATACATCTTGTATTCAGAGAACATAAAAAGTAATACAAATGGAGGTGGACAGAGTGTAGCGCGCAAATGATTTCTAATATCAGATAATCGCATGTGTGCTACGCTTGATTGACATTAATCAAATAATTTACACAACAACAAATTGGTTGGAAAGAGAAACTTGTACAAAGGTGTTTGAACAACTATAAATAGCAGCCAAATCTCCCTCAAATTTTAATCTAGTGTCTTAGGAAAAAAAAAGGAGGAATACATAAACCTAGATACTTTTTGGATAAAAAATGAAATATTCTATTGCTTTACAAGCTTCAGTCATTAGAAAGGTCATGGTTGGAAAGTTGTCATACATCTGACAGATAAGGGCAAGGATTAAGCCCATACAACAACAAAGACAGTATAAAGAAAATGTAAGCAGTTTTTCACAAGATCTTATGTGAAATATCACCAAAGATATAATCCTTATACAAAGTATAAGCAGAGTGGGAACTGGTTTGGTTGTGGGGTTGACCATTGCCAGATGAGTAGATTTAGTAGGCAGAAACTGTGTGGAAGCCTTCCATGTGTGTGTGTGAATGTATTTGCCCCCTACTGCTTGAAAACCAGTGCTAGTTTGCTTACATCTCTGTAACATAGCAGCCCGAAAAATAAACACAGGGGCTGATTAGATTGAGTAAATGCTTCGAGGCCATGCCCCAGCATGGCCACAGTTGATGAGTGAAACAAGTAAAAGAGGAATACATACAACAACCCAGCTCTGCAAAAGTGATTCCTTTCAAAGAAACCTTACCAGAGGGGCATGGAGAGAGGACGTATCCACAGAACAACAACCTTATCAAAGGACTCATCAATGCTGAATTAATTGCATTGCCAACTCATAGAACATTCACCTTGTCAGCATCCATTTTGCTGGACTATGGCCCCTGGGGGATATTGGTTCAAAACAGAGCATATTACTCCTTGATAAGATATGAAAAATCTATGTTTTGGTTGGTCACTAAAACTTTAATAAGTGACACCACCACCACCTCACCCATTTTCAATTCACATTCTAATAAATCAGTCAATAAATTTAATTATTCAAAATAATGGTTTTCTAAAAATTCATTCCATAACATGCACAATGGCTTCCAAAGTTAATTAATCTACTGGACTTCTGAACACAAGCTCATGTACTCCAAATTTACAGCTAGAAAATACAATATGGCTTTTTTTCTTTTTAATATTCCACTAGTTGGTCATGGTTCATAACTTTACATGCTTTGATTAACAAAAAATTCCAAAGTTGACATATAAAAAAAATTCGCCCTCTTTTATGCTGAGCCAGCCACCCATGACTGGCTGTGTTAAAAACGTTCATATTTAAATTAAAATCATAAAACCTCACTACAACGTCAATGAGAACATGAGATTTCTTGCAGAGACACAAGGACAAAAATTTCTGCAAAGAGGGGAGTTAATCACATAAACCAAATTCCATGAGGGTTTAATGACAGAAAATATAGAAATGGAATTTAATGCCTTAAAGTATTTTGGTTGCCCTTCTGCCAGCTCTGCAAATCTCCTGCTTTATAATAACAATAGCACTTAGAGCCTCTAAGGAGTGGTTCAATTTGCTAGAAATAGCTGGAATATATCTCTCAAATTACAGTCTACCATCATAACAATGGATGGTCACATTGTCACATTTAACAGGGAGGTCTGAAATATACTACATCTGAATAAAATGATGAGAAGGTCAAGACTGTAGCATGATTGATCATGTTCCTGCTCAATTGCAGCTGTCCTGGGGTTAAACAAAAGCATAAAATAATGGTTTCTAAAACAGGCAAGAAGTGAAGGGGCTGTTTTGATAGGAAAAGGTTAGGTAAGTAAAAGTCCCAGTACATAGGGTTTCAGGTTAAATAAAAAAAAAGGGGGTGGGGTTATGTAAAATTTTCAAGATATGTTTCAGAACAGGGGTTGGCATATTTTTGTCAGTGACCCCCATCCCTCCCAACCCCTCATGGAATCCTTGTTAACTTATCAGCTCCCATCATGTAAATTTCTAAAATGAAATTAAAAGTATAATTTTAAAATTTTCTAATCTAAAAGCAAGAATTGCTATGTTACCAGTTTTTATTAAGAAATGTTTAAAGAAACTTAATAAAAATAATTAACAAAATTGATAAAAAACAAAAATTCAGTCATGTTAAGTTGATAGAGTCAGAATATTTAATGTGGAGTATGTGTTTGATAAATACTAGTTATTTCAAATATATTTGGCTGGAAATTAGTGAGTTTTAGCCTTAAATAACCCATGCTCCACCAAATTCAGTTTGCTAGGAATTCTGTACCTTTAATAATCAAATCATTTCAGGTGTTTATCTACCTCTCAGGTAGCCACATAGCCTGCCTCAAGGACATCATTCTTTATTGTTCTCAAATGATGGAAATCAATCATTTCATTCCAAAATTAGCATCCCAGTATAAGGGAGAATCACAATTAGGGATAAGGATATGTAAATGAACCGAAACTTAATCATAACATTGGGCAATGTACAAGCACATGTGACCTGACCAGTAAACACACTCAGAACTGAGCAGCAGACAAAAGCCATTTTTTGAAATGTCAACTAGAAATGGCAAATGTCTGCATCACCCTTGTTGTATATTATTACCTGAACTTTGTGCTTGTCTCAGGTAGTATGTGACCAAGGTAGAGTCTGTATATTTCTTGTGGCAAGTTTGGTTTCATTCAGAGAAGGAAGTTCATTTATTGCAGCTTCTCTACAGAAGGCTCAGTATGTGCTGGTTGATGCTGTGTAGCCACCTGTCAAGGCTCCAACATACTCAGAAATTTCTAGATTTTTAAACAAGTGTTTATCCATTAACAGGAACATTTTCTTTGCCTCTTTTACAGAGTTGCAGTCATGAGAGAAGCAAAGCCCAAGACTGGATATACCGCAGGCACTCGATGTCCTCCACCAGCCATGAATTTCAGTCAGTGGAACAACCTGATGAGAATTCTACAGAGAATTAAGGTTGGAATTTTTGGAAAGACTCACGGTAGCAATGAACATCTTTTAAGTAATATATTCCAGAGGTCTATGCACAACTTCCAAAATTCCTTGTCCGTCGAGTTCTACACTGGCTTTGGGCCTAAATCAGAAACCACTCAAGGCAGCAAGTTGGCAGAATTGCTTCTGTGTTGGACAAAATACCTGGTGGTATTTCCTCCACCTCTTTACACACAGAGCTCAATTCCTACTAGGGTTCACTTTGCCTTTCATCCTTTCAAGGTCGATAAAATAAAGGGCCAGTCTACCATTAGGGCCGGTGGTATAAGCCAACAACATTCTCTTTGAGACTCTTAGCATTGGGCATAATTTAGAACCTTATTATTAATATTGTTGTTGCTATTGCTGTTGTTGTGCTTGTTTTGCTTTTTATTTTCTTATTTTATAGAATTAGTTTGGGGGGCATGTGCACACACACACACAAACACACACACAAACACACACACACACACACAAACACACACATTCTAAATTTTCAGGAGACAAATTAAAGGGAAACTGTAAACGTGCTTCTTACATAACTGTTCTAATTTTTTTTTTTTTCTTTATTAGTGATTCTGCATTAGAGGAGAGGATAGAAAGTGTGACAAAGGGTTTTTGAGGGCCTGAATTAGAATAAAAAGGTGAATTCAATTTATGAAAGAACAATTGAGATCTTTACCTGAACAGATTGGGTTTCAGTTGCTTCCACATCCAAGGCATTTTTCTGATTCTTAACTTCTTCAAGAAGATAATTGATCTGCAGATTCAGTTCCTAAAGATAAGAAGAAAATGATTTGTAGATTGTTAAGTCATAGGGGAATGTACTAAATTCAGGACAAAGCACAATATACACACAAGCACACATACAGATATATATATCCTTACTGACTTAAGTTTGCTTCACCTGTCAAAACAAATGATCAAATGAAAACAAAGATTGTTATTTTGCACAAAGAACAAGGCTAAAATCTTCATTTCAAATTTCACTCTACTTGGAAGTTCTGGCATTCTAGAGGCTTCTTACAGTGTGTATCTTGATTAACTGTTGTCAACCTCCTGAGTTTAAGTACACTTATCGCCATCATTTAAAATCTGTCTTCCATGCAGACATGAGTCAGACAGTTTAACAAGATTCAACAAGCTGGAGGACTGTGGTGAGTGCCAATATCTGCTTTGTTATGACTTCTACAGCTGGATTCCATTTTACAGAAGGCATTGAGTGCTTTTATTTTTCTGATATTAATGAAGCCACAGAGTAAGAGCAAGACAATGAAAATGAATTCTCAATTTGAAAATGGTTGAAAAAAGCGGGGACATGGCTTTATGCCAGGTGGTAAGAAGCTAAATAAGATACAGGGACAAGCACAGGTGTTTTGCTTGAGAGGAAGTACATGGCTACCCCAGTGTTATATAAGGGTGGGTATAGTTTGAATGAAGCCAAACATGAGGTGACAAGATGTCAGAGGTTACTCACAGGCAATAGGAAGGTGAGTAAAGAAGAGAATAGAGAAGAGGACCCAGAAGGTTGGTGTAAAGTTCATAAGAGCATTAGGGGAGAGTTGACTGGTAGTTAGAGATGGGCTGGGAGTGAATGTAATGATTGGTAAATATAAAGGGATGATGCGTGGCTGAGGGTAAATATCAGTAAAGAAAGATGAAAATGACAGAAATAAGAGTGAGTCAAGAAGAAGATGATAAAAGGCAAATCAGGAAGTGTAGGAAGCAGCAGCAGAATACACCTGCATTTGGTGTTTATAAAATATTATAAATTAAGATTCATAACAACGAATTCTGTCAAATGAATAATTGCCTTGATTAGATAAATTGAAGAGGTTTCAGGTTCATGTGTACCTGGTTGCCGCAAAAGACAATCCCAGGTATTTCAAAAAGTCTCTAACAATATTTTCTTTACTTCAACAGGTGAGAATTTTTCCAGTTATATACAGACTTGCTTGTACATTTCAGTCAATATTTACTCATTCTTTCGTGGTTAATTGCTGTTTATAAGAGTATTTCATGAGCACCTGTCCCTAAGAAATCTCCAGATGTTCTAAAAGTTTTAGTGGCAGGTTATTAGACAAAAATTCACACAAGTTATACATCGTACATAGTCCCAACCAATTTCAAGTAAGCTGTAAAGCACTTTCATACACTAATTAAATTATGATGACTCATATGTGTCTAATTACTATATGTGTGTTGTGTGTGTGGGAGTGTATTCAGTTACATATGTGTCTGTGGACGTATGCACACACATACACACACTCACACACATGTACATATATGTGTATATTACTTGATAAAGATATGTAGTGGAATGTATTTGTATTCCTTAACCAATACAAGTTGATTTAGAGTACTGGCTCCAACTCGTTTCACCACTCACACATGCACTCATGCACACACACACACATATTTCAAGCTCCTGCTCCACTGCCCATAATACTGTCTGTCTTGCTTCTTCAGGATTTTACTCTGGCACCCTAACCCTACCTTTTTTTTTTTTTTTGCTCAGTTACTCCCACCCTTATATAATCATCTCTACTGGAAGCACAAGGCCTCAAATTTGGGGGAAAGGATTAAGTTGATTGCATAACTGGTACTTATTTAATTAACTCCAAAAGGATGAAAGGCAAAGTCAACCTTGGTGGAATTTGAACTCAGAATGTAGCGGCATACGAAATACCACTAAGCATTTCAGCCAGTGTGCTAACCATTCTGTCAACTCGCCACTTTTCCCACCCTTATATAATGCAGGATGGCCATATATCTTCTTCATAGCAAGACAATTCTGCTGTTCCCAGGTATAGAAATCACCTCCCCACTCGCTCAAATATCTCATCACCA
>NC_043015.1:25314411-25326911 GCF_006345805.1 Octopus sinensis
TATTCATTATAAGCCTAGTACTTATTCTATTGGTCTCCTTTGCCAAACCGCTAGATTACAGAGACATAATCACACCAACACTGGTTGTCAAGCAATGGTGGGGGACAAACACAGACATAGAAATTATACATACACACACACATATATATATATATATATATAATGTGAAATAGAAAGATGAATAATCTTGTAGTAGATTAATCAAAAGTTTAACCGATACCTTAGTAGCAAAAATCACAGCAGTAAACAGCACGGTTGGAGGTACAACCATCTGGCGTTGCAACCGTGCGTTGGTGCAGATAATTGAAATTAAAACATTATTGGTGAATTGAAGAAATGGAGCTGAACGCAGATTGAACAGAAATCGTTTTATTTCATTCTACACGTGTTTCGAAAGGCACAAATTACCAAAATCCGATTGAATAATGGGACCATATTGTGTCTTTCTCTTCAGGAAGAAAAAAGGAAATCCGTTGGAAAAACAAAAACAGAACAGAGGCGGAGCAAAAAACAAATCGAACTGTGCTCCTAAGAGCCCATGGCGAAACTGTTTATCAGTGTATGTTGAGAACCGGTGGCTGAAGAATTCAACGGGTCAGGCATCGGTCAATCATGTGGGTGAGGGTGTATAGATGTTCTTTGTGACCGAGAATAAGTTCTGACTATTTAAGGAATATTGGATGTTTTATAAGGGGCGAGAAAAAATCTACTTAGAGACGTGTGTGTGTGTATACTGTTCTATATATGTGTGTGTTGGCGTAGGGGTAGAAAACATTTTTTGTGTACGTGTGTGCGTTTGATCGTTCGGCTGTCAGTGGCTACTGCCGTGATAACCGTTGGGTGGCAGAAAGAAAAAAATAAAAAAAATATATATATATTATGTTTTATGTGTGTGTGTGTTCATCTAAGCCTGCCTTGTCAAGGAAACCCCCCGCTGTGAGAAAACCAAGCCCCGTTTGTCTTACAGGAGTAATTCCCCTTGCAGTGGTTAATCGTAGTTATCTTAAAGGCTATTTCAGAATTTGTTACCAAGGGCTATGGGTGCCGGTATTATTTATAAACGCTATTTAAAGGCCAGATAAGTGTAACGCCGCCAATGGGGGCATCGAAAAGCCGACTGTAAGAGCCCGTTTACCATCCGGCCTCTGGCAAACAAAATATGGAAGAGTTCGGAGACACAAAGGTTGCACTGTCTTCTGCCCCTATCAAATGGGAGGGCCACCGACAAAATTGACCATTCCAGCCTATAGCTTAAGTTCGCATCCTTCAGTCGCCATATTAGCTTACTGAGTCCCGTGGTCTGGCGCTTGTTCACGTCCCGAAAAGTTGCGTAATGGTTGGAGACACGCAAAGACAATCTTGAGGATGATGCCCCTACATAAGTGAAGGCATCTGAGTCCGTGTAAACCTTGCATTGGTAGACGGCGTTTTTGATCTTGGAGTTCGCCGACGTGAATCTTAATCTGCTAGGATTAGTTTCTGAAATTAGAACTGCGTTCCTGTCACTATATTCGTTCCGAGACCTGCAGCCGCTTACTACTCTATTTTCCACTACGTCACTATTAACTATAGGAATAACCCCTGATTCTCCACTATCTATCAGAGTGCTGTCATTGCTACTGCCCGTGGTACTGCTATTGCGGGAAATGATGCTGGGGATGCTAATGGGGCTCTCTACCCTACTCCAATTATTACCGTCAACCACAACACCCCTATTTATAACTATACCCCTAGTGGGTACTCCCTGGCTGGAGCTGAGATTATGTGTCACTGTACTGGCTCTCATATCATTATTACTACTATAATTATTCCTACTGAGCATTAAACCGGGAGCGGAAGAGGCTGTGCCTCCGGAAAAAGGTGATAGGGTCTTAGTAAGTAGCCTATTATTATGGGAGGCGATTATCTGGGCGAGGTTTTTAGTGTTGGAGAAAGCTATCCTAACTTTATGTGAGTTAACCGTGGAGTAATATTTGGAATTTCTGGGGAAGTTATTGGCGATGGCTTGTCTAAACATGAGGGGGAGGTTAGTTCTAATCTGCTTACCAAAGGGGATTACAAACCATATATGCTTATTCCTATCAGTGTGATGGGTCGGGACGCCAGCTCTCGCATTCGGGTGGGTGATTCTCGGATGAATAACGGGTCTTGGGTTAGAATGCGAGAGCTGGCGTCCCGACCCATCACACTGATAGGAATAAGCATATATGGTTTGTAATCCCCTTTGGTAAGCAGATTAGAACTAACCTCCCCCTCATGTTTAGACAAGCCATCGCCAATAACTTCCCCAGAAATTCCAAATATTACTCCACGGTTAACTCACATAAAGTTAGGATAGCTTTCTCCAACACTAAAAACCTCGCCCAGATAATCGCCTCCCATAATAATAGGCTACTTACTAAGACCCTATCACCTTTTTCCGGAGGCACAGCCTCTTCCGCTCCCGGTTTAATGCTCAGTAGGAATAATTATAGTAGTAATAATGATATGAGAGCCAGTACAGTGACACATAATCTCAGCTCCAGCCAGGGAGTACCCACTAGAGGTATAGTTATAAATAGGGGTGTTGTGGTTGACGGTAATAATGGGAGTAGGGTAGAGAGCCCCATTAGCATCCCCAGCATCATTTCCCGCAATAGCAGTACCACGGGCAGTAGCAATGACAGCACTCTGATAGATAGTGGAGAATCAGGGGTTATTCCTATAGTTAATAGTGACGTAGTGGAAAATAGAGTAGTAAGCGGCTGCAGGTCTCGGAACGAATATAGTGACAGGAACGCAGTTCTAATTTCAGAAACTAATCCTAGCAGATTAAGATTCACGTCGGCGAACTCCAAGATCAAAAACGCCGTCTACCAATGCAAGGTTTACACGGACTCAGATGCCTTCACTTATGTAGGGGCATCATCCTCAAGATTGTCTTTGCGTGTCTCCAACCATTACGCAACTTTTCGGGACGTGAACAAGCGCCAGACCACGGGACTCAGTAAGCTAATATGGCGACTGAAGGATGCGAACTTAAGCTATAGGCTGGAATGGTCAATTTTGTCGGTGGCCCTCCCATTGATAGGGGCAGAAGACAGTGCAACCTTTGTGTCTCCGAACTCTTCCATATTTTGTTTGCCAGAGGCCGGATGGTAAACGGGCTCTTACAGTCGGCTTTTCGATGCCCCCATTGGCGGCGTTACACTTATCTGGCCTTTAATAGCGTTTATAAATAATACCGGCACCCATAGCCCTTGGTAACAAATTCTGAAATAGCCTTTAAGATATCTACGATTAACCACTGCAAGGGGAATTACTCCTGTAAGACAAACGGGGCTTGGTTTTCTCACAGCGGGGGGTTTCCTTGACAAGGCAGGCTTAGATGAACACACACACACATAAAACATAATATATATATATTTTTTTTTTTTTTTTCTTTCTGCCACCCACGGTTATCACGGCAGTAGCCACTGACAGCCGAACGATCAAACGCACACACGTACACAAAAAATGTTTTCTACCCCTACGTCAACACACACATATATAGAACAGCATACACACACACACGTCTCTAAGTAGATTTTTTCTCGCCCCTTATAAAACATCCAATATTCCTTAAATAGTCAGAACTTTATTCTCGGTCACAAAGAACATCTATACACCCTCACCCACATGATTGACCGATGCCTGACCCGTTGAATTCTTCAGCCACCGGTTCTCAACATACACTGATAAACAGTTTCGCCATGGGCTCTTAGGAGCACAGTTCGATTTGTTTTTTGCTCCGCCTCTGTTCTGTTTTTGTTTTTCCAACGGATTTCCTTTTTTCTTCCTGAAGAGAAAGACACAATATGGTCCCATTACTCAATCGGATTTTGGTAATTTGTGCCTTTCGAAACACGTGTAGAATGAAATAAAACGATTTCTGTTCAATCTGCGTTCAGCTCCATTTCTTCAATTCACCAATAATGTTTTATATATATAAACTGCATTTGGGTATGATTAGTATAATTTTGGTAGTAATGACTCTGTCCCTCCTAGTGTGAGGCATTTATGTGTAATAATGCCCTCTATACATATATATATATATATATATATATATATATATATATTATATATATATATATATATATATATATCTGTAAAATAATATGTTACAATTACTCAATAGTCAAGATAAAACTCTGAGTTTCAGATGCCGAAGTGGAAATCCATAACACCATCTCTTTAGTTATCTGGCCATCTGAAAAACGCTATGAAAAAATACCGTTATACAAAGGGAAATTACTGTATTATAATTCTGCTCGTGTATGAGTTTGTATATATATATGCGTATATATTTGGCGAAAGATGCAAGTGAAGATGTGTACATTTTCATAGTGACATATAAGTACGCATGTGGGTTCGCAAGCAGAATTATAATACAGTAATTTCCCTTTGTATAACGGTATTTTTTCATAGCGTTTTTCAGATGGCCAGATAACTGAAGAGATGGTGTTGTGGATTTCCACTTCGCCATCTGAAACTCAGAGTTTTATCTTGACTATTGAGTAATTGTAACATATTATTTTACAGATAAATTTCTTCTATTTACATAATATTGAGGTCTCTTTCTTTCTTTTGTTATCTTACCGTTTTTACCAATATATATATATATATATCACCTTAACCGACCAGTCCGTCGGGCATCCATTTGACACCACTGGTCACAGCACGCTGTCCATTCCTCTCTGGATTGCGCCTTTCTCATCCACATGATCCCAATCGTCCTCCAGAAATTGTAACTCCACCGTCGTGGAGGCCTTCCGGGTGGTTGTTTCGGCGTGCGCAGGTACCACTCGACAACTGCGCAGGTCCACCAATTATCAGTGAGCCGGGCGACGTGTCCAGCCCATCTAAACTTGCTGTGTGTATACTCTGCAATGACATCCCTCATGCCGGACTTCTTTCTGATGATTTTGCTACTGATGTGTTCTCTCAACGAGATACCAAGCATTGACCTTCCCATGGCTCTTTGAGCTGTTACCAGTCTCTGCTCTTCTCTCTTTGTGGTAGCCCATGTTTCACTACCATATAACATTGCAGGTAGAACTGTACTGTTGATGAGGTTGGCGTGGGTGGTCCTGTCCAACCTTCCCTTGAGCACATCCCTTATGCCATTAAAGGCGGTGTCAACATCAATGGCGGGCTCCTCACCCACCTTCGTTTCGCTGACGACATCGTACTCATTGCTGAAACTACGGATCAGCTTCAGACCATGCTGACAGAGCTTGACATCAAAAGCTCTGCAGTACGTCTCAAGATGAACCACATGAAAACGAAGTTCATGCGGTCAGACAACGTACCAACAAGTCGAATAGGGATCAGCAGTGATGAAATAGAGGAGGTAAGGGAATATGTCTACCTGGGACAGAAAGTGAATATGTGCCAAGATATCAAAAAGGAGATCTCACGGAGAGTAAGGGCCTGATGGAAGGTGTTTAATATATGTATATATATATATATATATATATATATATATATATATATATATATATATACTATGGGCTTCTTTCAGTTTATGTGTGTGTGTGTGTATATATAAATGAATGAATTAATATATCCTAAGAAACATCTCTTTATGCATCTCTAACCTGTATACTTGAAAACAAATTCAATCTTCATAATGAAATGAATGTAGTCAATTAGAAACACCCAAGTTTATGACTGGTATGTACTATTTTTATTCTGGTGTAGGATCAACTCCAAAGCAGGATTTTGGGTCAGAAACTTGGGAAGCAAAACTACGAACTCCGATATTTTAGATTAATTTACTAATACTCATTTTTACTACTACTACCACCACCACTACTACTACTACTACTTGATGGTCACCACTACCAACCTAACAAATCTATTATTACAACCACTTAGCATTACTCGTTTGACATCACCACTACATTAAAGCCCTAACTACCACCACTACCATGCATAGTCCCCACTCTCACTACTACCATTTCTGCATTACCAACACCAACACCACCAGTTTCACTACCAAAACTGCAACTCTCACTCCCCCATCCACTTCTCTCTCTCTCCCTCCCCTCCTCTCTCTTATTTATACGTCAATTTTATGCCATTATGAAATTTGAAATTAATACCTATTTTCGTTTTTAATCTCACTATTTTTAGCACACGAAGTTATTAATGTATAATTAATTAACAACTTTATTCATTAGATTAATAACATTTCTGCAAAGAATGTCTATTTTATTATCGTTGTTTGTTTATTGTATTTTAAAAGTGATACCTTAGATACAACAACGCAACAACGGAGGTAAACTGATAAGGTGAGAAAAGCTATTGTAAATATGTTGTGTATGCACGTATTGAATGGCTGTGTAAGAGTGTGTGTGTATGTGGGGGGAGGGATGAACAAGTAAGGATAGGGCCACTAATTAAATTGAATGTAATTAGCTTTTATATAGAGATAGACAAATACACACACACACATACACACATACACACACATACACATATATATAAATATATATATACAAAGAGTGAAAGAGGTGGCATGGAGTAATAAAATCATTTTTATCATGGAGTAAATGTAATCCATTAAGCAACATGTTTCTGTAATTATTAAATTAGCCACATGTTAACATTCTACATGTGCTGCCCAAAATGCTAATTCTGTTTTCTGATGACATGAGTAAAACTTGTCCTTTCATGGGTCATGTGTTGAGATGTATTTCCCTGTTCCAAAACATAGATTATATTCTGGGGGCAGGTCACATGCCAACAACAGAAAGGATTAAATCTTGATGGGGTGGGGTGGGGTGGAAAGGTAGAATCCTTTCTGAGCTGGACGAGATGCATTTTCCATTCTGATACTTTACATTCTGAGGAAGGGTCAACTTCGCCAAGCCCTAGGGGTCAACGTAATTGACCAACTTCCCCTCTCTTCCCTGAAAACAATTGCATCTCAGGTTGTCTTAGCAACATCACAACCCTGTCCTGCACTGGCACCTGTAGAAATTACTGGGTGAAAGTATCAACAGGATATAAAGGTTAATTTTGTGTTCCTAGATGTGTACCTCCATCTCCACCTTTGGCAAGAGTGCCGGTTCTTGAAGATGTCACTGCTTATATCAACATCATCATAATCATTGTTACCATGGTATATTTAGACACAGCTATGTGGTTAAGAATTTTGCTTTCCGACCACATGGTTTCAAGTTCAGGTTCCGTCTGCATGTTACCTTGTACAAGTATCATCTACTCTGACCCAGGACTAGACTAACCAAATCCTTCAAGATGGATGTTGTAGATGGAAACTGAAAGAAGCCTCTTCTACATGTGTAGTTTTAATTTGAAATAATTGCTTCTTATTTAATATACTTGTTTAATAATAATAATGATAATAATAATAAAAATAATAATAATAATAATAATAATAATAATAATAATAATAATAATAATAATTCTGAGAATTGGTCCATTTATACTGGCCATTCTTGCACAATTCACCCACCTTTCAGAAAACTTGCCATCAGACATCACTCTCCTCTCTAACCTCATCTTCCTTTCCAAGTGAAACTTGAAAAAGTTGATGAGGCCTTGACCAAAGAGAAAAATGTCTGACTTTAGCCCTTTCAAACGGGTCCACCATACAACCTCTTTCACCACAGCCACTAGGCACAGGAAAACGGCCTTGCCCTCCTTGTTAAAGGAGGTCGGCGGGGCAATCTTCACTATGGATTCAGCTGTTAGCCGGACCCATCCTATACGTGACAGTAGCTGTTCGACATAAACCCATAGTTCAGCAATACTCAGGCACTGGACGAGTGCGTGCAGAATGGTTTCGTCATCCTGGCAACACCTCGGGCAGGCCCGGCTGACAGCACTTCTGTGCCAGTAGAGTTTATCCTGAACAGGCAGAGCCCCTCGGTAGCACTGCCAGGCGAGCCACCTCTGGAAATTATCCATTGGCCCTGGCCCGAAAGTCCTTCTGAACAGACAGCTCAGTTCGTTATCATAAACGCCTAGAGTTTCCCCGAGAACGTTGTCACATTTTTCCTCCACTAACCCTCTATAGAACGCTAGAGTGGAACTAAAACCGATTGCATTGCCTGCTTTGCGGAGGGCGGAGAGAGCTTGACGGCACTCGAGGTGCCAAGAGCCCTTTCTCGGTCTACATTTGATCCAGGTCTGCAGCTCTGTCAAAGAGACAAGCTGCGGAAAGTCGTGTCTGACAAAAGATGACCACACCTGTTCAACGTCTAGGAAATGCTTGAGATGTTGCAGCCTGAGTGCATGTCTGCGCATCAGTAACCACGGCATGCCAAGGCCTCCATTCAGTGGTCGTTGACAGCAGATGGATCGCCTGACCAGTGGCACCTGACCCTTCCACAAAAAGTCGAAGAGCAGGCGTACCAGCTTGGCCAACCAGTGGTCGGGACAAGGGACGACGGTCAAGCGGTAATAGTTGATGGATGCGATGTACGCATTCGCCACCTCCGCTCGACCTTTCAGGGACAGCTTCCTCTCGGCCCATTTCAGAATTGAAAGAAGAAAATACTGATAACAATAATAATAATCCTTTC
The DNA here is from genome assembly GCF_006345805.1 of Octopus sinensis. Classification (NCBI taxonomy): domain Eukaryota; kingdom Metazoa; phylum Mollusca; class Cephalopoda; order Octopoda; family Octopodidae; genus Octopus; species Octopus sinensis. The sequence continues at coordinate 25,322,985 of NC_043015.1, forward strand.
TACTACAGACACAAAGCCTGAAATTCATAAGAGGGGAATAGTTGATAACATCGACCCCAGTACTCAACTGGTACTTATTTTATCACCCCGCCCCCAAAAGGATGAAAGGTAATGCTGACTTTGGTGGAATTTGAACTCAGAACATGAAGACAGCTTTTGCTTGGCATGCTAAAGATTATCCCAGCTCATAATAATAATAATAATAATAATAATAATAGTCCTTTCTACTATAGGCACAAGGCCTGGAATTTGTGGTGATCACATCGACCCCAGTATTTGAGTGGTACTATTTTATCAACCCTGGAAAGAGGGAAGACAAAATCACCCTCGGTGGAATTTGCACTCAGAACGATTCTGTCAGTTCTCACAGCCTTATAATAATAATAATAATAATAATAATAATAATAATAATAATAATAATTATAATTATAATAATAATAATACGGGAAGCCTCTGAGAGATCAAACAACTTACAAGAAAAAGTATCCAATCTGCCTAGTCTTGAAAAAATAATGAAAGAAACATTGGGTAATAGAGTCATAGATAAACTTATCCTAAAATCAGAGGAACAGACTGTATGGACATGGCTGGAGCAGCTTTGAATCACTGGTTAATCTGGAGCTAAAATATAGATCAATGATAACAGTTTCTAACATAACTAAGTGTAGGTCGATATAAGCTCACACCTTAAAGGGCTGTTACGAAATGTGATAAGGTATTATGTTCACAATAAAGTAAATTTCTGATCAAGAGTTGGTTTCTCTAGGAAATGAGATGAATAGATAATGTGCATGAAAAACATTTACTTTGCAGGATAGACAAAATGTTGTTTGCTTTTTGACTGACAATTTCAATTACACTCAAGATACTGCCGGTTTCAAAGATTGGCTTGTTTGAAGAATAAAGGAAATCTAAAGAAAACCAAATTGATGAAAAGCATTCTTAACTTGGTACAAGATCGACAGGGAATTCAACGGAATTAAAGATATTAAGAATATCCTTCATCATAATAATGAAAAAAAGAAAAAAATGAAATAGTGCAAAAATAATGGCAAAAATTCAAAGAATGTATATTAACAAAGCCGCCAAGTTACCTTAAAACAACAAGTTTGTAATTGAATGCCAAAAGTGCGTCAAACAGTAGAAAAAGAAAAACGGAAGTGTCTTGGGTTTACTAGGAAGCTGGAAGGCAGCTGAAACTATTAGAAGTCCAAAAGAAGTCTAAATTGATATGCAGGAAGATAAAAGGTTGGAAGCACACGGGAGAAAAATTTACCGTTTGTTGATGCAAATGCATTTGTTCAAAGAATGAAACTATAAAAGAGAATAATGTATACGTCTTTTATATTTTTTATTTTTATTCTTTTTTATGAGTGTTGATTAAATAATAAAAATTTAAATGGAGTGTATAAAACGGCTACACACAAGTTGTTTCATATCGAAGAAACGGCATCGAAAACAAAATAAGCAAAAAAGAAAAGAAAAAGAAAGGTTGCATAAATTATGAGTAGTTCAATGTTTGTGTTAGCAAGTATTAGTTTGGATCCTGTTCAGATTAACTTAAACTTTGATCTTTCTAGTACCAATAAAATAGATAGTGTGCTGGCATAAGAGATCAAACAAATTCCACAGCCATTGCAATAGTCTAGCCGTGTGTGCAAGTTACTTTCACCAAACAGTTGATGTGTTATCTCCGAAACCATTGATCTACAGCAGCCACAGCCATAACAATGCAACATTAACATTAGAATCTGTATCCAAGATTAGTTTTGAAAATGTTAAAAAGAGAGAAAGAGAGAGAGAGAGAGAGAGAGAGAGAGAGAGAGAGAGAGTGGAATGAGAGAGAATGCCAGAATCCCTATCAAATTGAAGTTTACTATACATGATCAAATATAACCACTTATTTCTGACTTGTTCCTCAAAATCTAGTTTATCTAGGTAATTAATTTTAACTTTAATATTGAATATAAATTCAAACTTCATTTCATTTGTTTTTGTATAATTTCCATTGGGAAAACGAAAAGTTGCCCTATTGATCAGGTCATCTTATATATATGACTTTATACATCCTATTTATGACCTTATATGGAACATTATGTCTGCTATTTAACAGGTATTACATGTTGTGAAGTAGCAGAGTTGTTATAGCATGGCACCAAATTCCTGCCAAGGTCAATTCTAATGAGGTCAACCTTGCCTGTCAGCCTTCTGGGGGTTGACAAAATGAAGTACCAAACTAGAACGGTGAACTGTAGAAATCATGAGAGTATTAGACAGGATGCTATTTTCATTCTAATACCATAGCCATTTGCATTCTTAGCTCAGTGCATAAGACTTCATTCATTGTCCATTTTAACACTACCAACTTCCAGTCACTCTGCTGCATAAGATCAGACCATGCCTTAAGAGTAAGAATACATTTTTCTTCTCAACAATCAGTGAGGGTGACGAATACAGTTCTTACTACTGGCTAAACAATGAAAAGATTTCCCTGCCAAATATAGCATAATTGGTGAACAAAAGAACTGAGGTGACTTCATCCACCATTAATATTTACTACATTTTACTGTATTAAACGCAAAACTCTTATTCCTCTCTCTGTCCCTAATGTTGCCTGATTCACTGAAAGAAGATTTAAGTCCTGCAGGTTGTACTGTGACCTCACTGGTGCTGGTGCCACACAAAAAGCATCTAGTACACACTGTAAAGTAATTGTTGACATTAGGAATGTTACCCAGCTGTACAAACCTTGCCAAAGCAGACCCTGGAGCACAGAGTAGTCTTGAGACTCAGCAGATCCTATTCTTGTTCCAGCATGGAACAAGAACATTAAATGATAATCACAGCTAAAGCAGTAGAACAACAAAAATATTTGATCAAAGCCTACAGTAGGTTTTTTTCTTCTTTTTTAGTGGAATTCTGATTTAAGCACTCCATGTAACCCCTCATAACTTCTTTATTTTTGAGAATTATCAGAAAATGTTTGTGAATTTGTGATTAAAAACAAAAAATAAACATATTCTTTTGTATGCGATTTAAAGGCGATTTAGCTGTCGCTTTTAGCACATCTTATGAGCTTTCTCATCAGCGACATGTATTTCTTTGTCACTGACATGTATTGATGCTTTTCAATATTTTTCTCCCTATAAATACATTTAATGGAATGATGATGAACCCAAGAGTGGTCCATTGCTGGATTTAAGCAAAGAATTCAGACTGTCCATATTTTAAACTCAAAAAGAATTCAGAATAGCATGTAACTTATAGAATTTATGTGGGTGGGAGGTTAAAAACACAATTCTTTTTCTGTACTTGTATGAAATCACATGTGTAGTACACAAATTTGTAAAAGTTTTATGACAATTGCAAAAATTAAAGCTACGAAGGGTTATATGGGGTGCATCAATCAGAATTTTTTTCTCCCTTTAGAGTCTATGACACAAACACCTGAAATATAATATGCTCTCTTCAACAAGATACGCATCTCTTATAAAATAAACTGGTTTTGAGCTTATTTCAAAAATATTCAGTGAAAAATGTCTATGGTTGAAACAGTAGAGCCTTTAATTAAAACATATCCAACATTCATATTTCATTTCACATTTCCTTGGGTCTGAATTGAAATCTTGCCACTTTTCAGGGTTATTCAAATAAATGTCAGAAATATATTGGTTTTCATTCAAGTGCTTGTATCTTCATACCTTCATTATAATCAACTGATTTTGTGACATGTCAAAAGAATTATTTCTTGAGGAAGCAGTTATATTTTGTTGATGCAAATCCAATTAAGATCCATCATTGTAATGTCACTCTTGCCATGCTTGCTTGAGCCAGACAGATTGTGTTGAAACAAATTTTCTATAGCCAGATGCCTTTTCTGACACTGACCCTCATTTGTCTCCAAGTAAGATGATATTTTCCCCATGG
>NC_043015.1:25331911-25346911 GCF_006345805.1 Octopus sinensis
AGTATTGGACCTCATGGAGGCAACTGGCACATAAAATGCACTTGTTGAACATTGAGTCTCACAGAGGCAATGTGGCTGATGCTAGTGGCATGTAACTGGCATCTATGCCAGTGGCACATAAAAAGAACTTTTTGAGCGCTGGGCCTCACAAAGGGGTAGCAAATGACTGAGACCTTTGGCAATATGCTGTGCTTGAGAAGAAGACCCATGAAGCCAAGGGAAATTGTAGTTATGGCAGATACTGGTGTCACATAACTGGCACTCGTACCAGTGGCACATAAAAGTACCCACTACACTTTCGGAGTAGTTGACATTAGGAAGGGCATTCAGCCATGGAAACCATGCCAAATCAGACTGGAGTCTGGTGCAGCCCTTCAGTTTGCCATCTCCGTTCAAGAAGCATGGACAATGGACATTAAAAGATGATGATGATACATAAATATATATGAAACGCATGATAGAGAGACCATTGTGGATCTGCATCCAAATATCCCAATATAAAATGAACACCCACTACAGGGGCGGCAATCAGCCACAATGGCAAATCATGTGTAAGGAACAAAAGGTATTAACTGCATTTTGTGTTCAGCATACATCTTCATACATCAATTATATGCAAAAGGGGTTTGTGTGTATTCCTATGCCTCCCCTCCCACCCTCCTCATGCATGTATTCATCTTACTGAAGCTGGATGGTTGAGTTGCAAGGCTTGCAGTCGAAGAAGAGAAGTCTACTAACATGATGGAGCCCATAACTAGCAGCAATGTCAATCATTACTAACCCCTTGTCTCCAATATTCCTCTTATTTAATGCACTCTATTACCTCGTATACTTCAAATCACTGTGGATTTCTGTTTTATTTATATCCATTTTTAATTCTTCATCAGTTTTCTTTTTCTTTTTTCAATAGTACAATCAAAGCCTTTTATGGAAGTCTCTTATTATGAATCTATTTTATTGATATTATCAAAGTCAATTTACTAAGCTGGAGATTGAAAGAAGTGTAAGTATGCTGTTAAATCTGTAGCTCTGCCAGAATCTATTATGTTGAGATTTGAAATTTCAAAGTGTTCAAAGAATGCCTGCTACTGCCGTATTGAATGGAATTCTTGTCTCCAGAAACACATAACCTTCAATGCAAAAGAATGCATTTCTGTTTGCTTTCTTTTTTAGATTTGGTCCCTGCCAACACTTATCAGTTTTTCTCCAAAAATTAATCAATGGCTTTTTTGTTTTTTTCATTTTCATGTTTTATTGTCCTTCTAAGATAAATGGTCCCTGAGTAAAGATTTAAACAATAAATTTAAAGAGAAATGATCCACTACTTCAGGTTTTCAGATTGTTTTTGTATCCACAAATAAACACCTTTTGATAAAAAAATACTTGAGTGTGAGCATTGATCTGTTCTGAAGACTTTCTCTTGGTGAGTCTTGAGCATTGATTTAAAGAACAAATATAGAAAGAAATGATCCACTATTCCTGGTTTTATGAATGTGTTTGTATCCTTCAATAAATTATATATATTTTTTCATTTAATAAGATAAACCTAATTGTGTTTAGGGAATGCTCCATGGTGAAGAAGTTCTCTCAGTTAGATGCTACATGGGTTGGGGATCGATCCATCAGCATGGAAATTTAAGAAAATCTCATTTAATATAATTTCTAATTAATCGATGCCTTACAGGTGAAATGTGTGTGTGTGTGTGTGTGTGAATATAATGAAAAGTGACCATAAGAGATAAGAGAAGCAATTCTTTCTACTATAAAAGCAAGGTCAGCAATTTTAAAGATCTGGGGGATGTGGTGTGAATAAGTTGATTATGTCAACTCCAGTACTTGACCTGTACTTTATTTCATTGACCTCAGGTGGATGAATTGCAAAGCTGACCTTGACAAGATCTGAACTCAGAACATAAAGCATTGGAAGAAATGCTGCTAACCATAGTCAATTTCTGCAAGTTCAGCACCTTGATGAAGATGATGATGATGATGATGATGATGATGATGATGATGATGGTGATGTGGAGGAGGAGGATGGTGATTATCATGATGATGATGATGATGATGATTTCTAATTTATGTAAAGGAGAGCAATTTTGATGAGAAAGGACTTTAGTCAATTACATCAACCGCGGTACTTGATTGGTACTTTGACTTCAAAAAGATGAAAGGCAAAGTTGACCCCGATAGGATTTGAACTCAGAATGCATAGAACCAGAACGAGTATCACAAGGCATTTTTATTCTATGCTCCAAAAATCCAGCCAATTGACTTCCTTACATTTATGACCCCTAAAATATTTTCTAACCTCCATCGTGTAATTAAATATTTCTGCTTCACTAAACTAAAGATTGGCAAAGAAACCAATAACTGAACTGTATCATACTATAATCCTATTAACCACTAATAATACCATCGGCAAAGATGCTGGCATTGGTGTCCAAGTTGGCATCATCATCATCATCATCATCATAATAATTAACATATTCATATTTATCTTCATCACCTTCATGAACAAACACCATAATTGTTATCGCATTCATCAAAACTATCATTACCACCACCACCACCACCGCCATCATCTTAATTACTACTATTATCACCAACATATTTACCTTGGCACAAAGCCAGTAATTTTGAGTCGAGGGGTCAATTGATATCATCAACTCCACTACTTGGCCGATGCTTTATTTCATTGACCTTGAAAGGATGGAGAGCAGGATTTGAACTCAGATTGTAAAGAGTTAGAAGAAAAAGTGCAAATCAGCTTTTCTGATGTTCTAATGACTTTGTCAGCACCCCAGGCTGAAGAATATGAGAGTTGAGACATGAACTGTCAACTGGCAGAAACGTGGTAACTTGCATTCTGCATGGAACTTAAGAAAGACTTTTGAGATTTGAGGAGAACTATTGCCACCGAATCTGAGGATAAACTCCCCACTAATTAAATTAGCACGTAATAGCATTGAAATAATAATAATAATAATAATAATAATAATAATACTGTTGAGAAAGAAAGCAAACTATGCTGGATCAAAGATATAGTATGCTCAGCTGACAACAAGGTATGCAATAAGGAAGTAAGAAAAGTTGATAGATATGACAGGTTAGCTTGGAAGGTTAAGCAGTTGTCTCTGAAAAAGGTGTTAGTAGTACCAGTAATTGTCGGAGCCTTGGTAACAGTGAGTAAAAATCTTGATAAGTACATGGAACAAATAGGGGCTGCATTAAGGGTGGAAAACTTGAAGAAAACAGCACTGCTTGGAAGCGCTTAAATACTCCAGGAGGTGCGCAAAAAATAAGAGGTGTTACCTTAGTTCACTGGCAGTGAACAGCTGACACTGTAGTACAATGGCAATAATAATAATAATTCTGTTCACTATCATAGATTTACTTGTCAGTTGTTTGACCTTAACCAGTTGATCATGTCACTTAGTGGCTGACGATATGTGCATCTCTGATCATAAGCAGAAGTGTTGAGAGGAATTATTTGGGGTTTAGATAATTCACCTTTGGAAACATGGGTGCTTTATTCAACAACCTTGAACAACCCTTATTCAGGGATCTTTTGAGCAGGATGGGTTACTCGACCGGAAGAAAATTCTAATTAGGCCCCACCTGCAAGGTCATGCACGGTTTATCTTGCTATGAGATCAGCATGTCATGCACATTAGGTTGTGATGCATGTGTCTGGTGTATCCTTATCATGATGGGTATACTGGGCTTCATACATTTTACCCCAGTATCACTTTGATGGCATACACTGCTCTATCACTCAATAATCATCATCATCATCATCATTATTATCATTATCATTATCATTATTATTATTATTATTATTATTATTATTATCATCATTAATATTATTATTATTATTATTATTATTATTATTATCATCATTAATATTATTATTATTATTATTATTATTATTTCAGTGCTATTACATGCTAATTTAATTAGTGGGAGTTTATCCTCAGATTTGTTAGCAATAGTTCTCCCCAAATCTCAAGAATCTTTCTTAAGTTTCATGCAGAATGCAAGTTACCACTTCCTAATCATTATTATTTTTATCATTATTGTCATTATTATTGTCATCATCATCATCATCATCATTATTATTATTATTATTATTATTATTATCATTATTATTATTATTATTATTATTATTATTATTGTTGTTATTGTTATCATTATTGTCATTATTATTGTTATTATTATTATTATTTCTTCATCAACATATCTTTACCTGCAAACATAAATATTGTGAAGAGAGAGAGAGCATGAAAGTTGAAAAGTACTAAGACCTAGTACTGGAAGTGAAACACATGCATAAACTCTGAAGAATGAAGTGATATTTGTTGTGGTTGGTGCATCTGTGACCTTCTCAAAGAAAGCCAGAATTATCAAACATCATAGGAAGTGCAGAAATGGCAGTAATACTGAGCAGAGGACATGTATTGATAAAGGTGATACATATCTATGATGCAGAAGGAAGCTGAAACATGACAAAGATAAATCAGGAAAAGAAATAATAATAATAATGATGATAATAATGGCAATAATAACAATCTGTAACAAGGCTAGGAATTTGAGAAGGAGCAGTCAAAATTATAAGTCCTTGTATGTGAATCCTACTTGAATTTATAGAACATAAAAAGATGAAAAGCAAGGCTGACTTTGTCAGAATTTGAGCCCAGAATGTAAAGAGCTAAAATATATATTTTGTAAACCATTTTGTGTTATGTTCTAATGTTTCTACCAATTTATAAGCCTAATAATAATGGCTTTGGATTTAGGCACAAGCCAGCAATTTTAAGGAGAGAGAGGTAAGTGATCATACACAGCATTTGACTGGTATATTTTTATCTGTAGAAGGATGAGAAACAAATTTGACAGCAATGAGATTTGAACTCAGTATGGAAAGAGTTAGGATCATCATCATGCTGGCATGGATCTGATGGTTTGGCAAGAACAGACGTGCCAGAAGGCTCCACCAAGTTCTGTGTCTGTTTTGAAATTGTTCTACTGCTGGATGTCTTTCCAAATGCCAACCACTTTAACAGAGTGTATTGATAGCTTTTAGCATGGCACCAGCACCAACGACATCACCAAGTACCTACAAATTCCTCTCAAATGGGTGGGGTATAGACTGAAGGAATAAAAGGTATGATAGAGGAAGAGTGGCAGATGCTTTGCTGAAGAGGTGAATGCATAACTTGCCCATTCAGAAAGTAAGAAAAAGAAAGAGATGTGAAGTTCAAATACATCACGAATATGAGAGAGAATAAGATAGAAGAGCAGAAAAGATGGATGTGTGGATGAGTGCACTGACAGATGATGAGAGAATGATTTCACTAATCCAGGTAATAGCGGTTTCAAATTTTGGCACAAGGCCAGCAATTGCAAGGGAAAGGTAAATTGATTACATCAACTCCAGCACACAACTGGTACTTAATTTATCGATCCTGTAAGAATAACAGACCAAGTCAGTCTCGGCAAAATTTGAACTCAGAACATAAAGGTGAACAAAATGCTGCTAAGCATTTTGCATAGCATGGTAACAATTCTCCTAGTTCACAGTCTTATATAATAATAGTAATAGTAGTAGTAGTAGTAGTAGTAGTAGTAGTAGTAGTAGTAGCAATAGCAGCAGCGTCATCGTCATCGTCGTTGTTTACCATTCGCTTTCCATGCTGGCATGGGTTGGACAGTTTGACTGAGGGCTGGCGAGCCAGAAGGTTGCACCCGGCTCCAATCTGATCTGGATAAATTTCTACAGCTGGATGCCTTTCCTAATGCCAACCACTCCGAGAGTGCAGTGGGTGCTATTACGTGCCACTGGCACAAGGGCCTGTCAGGCAGTACTGGGATCGACCATGCACAAATGGTGCTTTTTATGTACCACCTGCACAAGAGCCAGTCCAGCGGCACTGACAATGACCATGCTCGAATGGTGTTGTGGTGGAACGTTGATTATATTGATCCCAGTAGTTGACTGATACCTTGTTTTAATGACTCAGGAGAGATGGAAGGTAAAGCTGAGGTCAGCAGGATTTGTCACCAGAATGCAGAAAGCTGAAAGGCATACTGCAAAACCCTTTCTGCAATGTTCTAATATTTCTACCTGTTCAATAAGTGATTTTATTTACCTCACAGATATCGAATAAGAACATAAAAGACATGTAAATTGATTGTGAGTATTTGGGGGTGGGGAGAGGAGTTTTACATCAGAAACTCAAAGAAGAAAATCGTAGGTTTAGTTTAAGAATGGTTCATTGTGAGATTCCGTTAAAGTTTGTTTCAAAAGTGGTGGAGATTTTGATGTAATTTCATCTAATAAGCAGAGGCATTGTTCAGCAAATGGTTATTGTTTTAATTGATGGTGATGGTGAGGGATAGGGGAAGGTTGGTGGTGGTAGTATTGGAAGTCATCATATTGATGGGAAGTGTAGGAAAGGAAGGTGGTGGGGGAGGACATTAGAACTGTAATTAAATATAATATTCATAAGCAATGCCAATTAAATAACATACAGTAACTACCACATATTAAACTATCAAACACAAACTTGATTTCATTTTTCTAGTTTAAAAATTATTTTGCTTTTTTATTGTTTTTTTTAATGTTTTTCTATTTTTTTCATAAATTTGTTCAGGAATTTATATTGAATATCATTTTCTAAAACACAATTAAAAATATGGTTAAAATTGGTTTTTATTGCTCATAATTGAAAACTAAACTGTAGTGTTCTATTTGTTTATTTTTGTTCTATTTTAACTCTATTTTTTCTTTTCTATTTTGTTTGTCTATTTAAAGGAATGAATTCATATGATATAATATTATATAATACCAAAATTATAGTTAAATGTCTCATTTTTATATATTTCTTGGTTGATTTTTAAAGATCTTTTATAGGCATTTTTGATTTTTAAACAGAACAAAAAAAAACCATTAAAACTTAAAATAATAATATATCAATAAAAATAATAATAATGATGATAAACAGAAAGCGTTCTCTAATACTTGATTTACTTTCATCTTAATTTTGCCTTTATAAATTCCCAAATATATAATATAAAAAAAACAGCCACAATTCACAAATTTTAAAAGAACCAAACTTTGAAAATAATAACAATGGCTGGAATTCTATCAACATTTTCTTATTTTCTTCAGAAGCCAAAAGTTTGTATTTCACTAAAATGATATTATATATTTGATATAGTAACTCATAATATGATTTTTAATTTCATTTTAAAATACACTTGATGATACACACATACACACACATGCTGCAATCAACTTATAGAGGCACAAACTGTAATGATGCCAGAGTTAAGGATTTCATGGAATAAATCTGCAAAGTGTACAATCAGGAATCATCTAACACTAAAACTAAATAATGATGGAAATGGTAAGATATCCCTTACATATTAGTATGAGCTTCTAGAACTAGCAGTTAAATGTTTCCCAAATTATGCCCACAAAAGAAATGATTGATGAACTAAAAGAACCAAAAGAAAATTAAAAGGGAAGAAAAAGAAAAAGTAAAATGCTCAAAGAATCTGTTTCTCTCTCTCTCTACACACACAAACATGGTTTTAGTCAATGGCATCGAACCTCAGTACTTAGAATGAACTCACCATTATCCTCATTTATGTCCATTTCCCATGCTGGTATGGGTTGGATGATTTGACAAGAGCTGCACTAGGCTCCACTGTCTGGTTTGGCATCATTTCTACAGCTGGATGCCCTTTCTAACTCCCTGGGTGCATTTTATGTGGCATCAGCACTGACAAGGTCACCAAGTATCTTGCAAGACAAAAACCCACTCAACGGGGAGGCAGGGGCTGAATTATACTAAATAGTATTCATGGAGTCATACAAATGTGAGCATACCTAAGTTCATTATGAATATATTTATATGCATATGTGTGCTTATTATTTATACTTGCATTTATGCTTCTGATAGTGTTTGCTGATACATTGTCATCCCCATCATCATTGTTTTAACACATTCCCTTTCCAATTCTTGTAAGTGCTGGATGAGGTTTATTTCTATGGCCTGATGCACTTCTTGTTACCAACTCTCCCTTGTTTCCAAGCAAGGTTATATTTCTCCATAGCCAGACATGTTTCCACAGAAGAATATTGGAAATGTCTGCACACTGCTTGTATGACAATGACACTCATTTACAACAATCATGTGACATCAAGATAAAGAGACACAAACATACATACATATTCATGCATACACACACACATATATACATGCACACATACATATATATACATCATCATCATCATCATCATCGTTTAGCGTCCGTTTTCCATGCTAGCATGGGTTGGATGGTTCTACTGGGGTCTGTGAAGCCAGAAGGCTTCATCAGGCCCAGTCAAATCTGGCAGTGTTTCTACGGCTGGATATATATATACATATATATATATATATATATATATATATATATATATATATATATATATATATATATATATATATATATATATATATAATATATATATATGTAAGAGTGGCTGTGTGGTAAGTAGCTTGCTTACCAACCACATGGTTCTGGGTTCAGTCCCACTGCATGGCACCTTGTGTCTTCAACTATAGCCTTGAGTCAACCAAAGCCTTGTGAGTGGATTTGGTAGACAGTAACTGAAAGAAGCCCATCGTGTGTGTGAGTGTGTGTGTGTGTATGTGTGTGTATATGTTTGTGTCTGTGTTTTTCCCCCTCACCATCACTTGACAACTGATGCTGGTGTGTTTAGGTCTTCATAACTTAGTGGTTCACCAAAAGTGACCAATAGAATAAGCACTAGGCTTACAAAAAATAAGCCCTGGGGTCAATTTGTTCAACTAAAGGTAGTGCTCCAGCATGGCCTCAGCCAAATGACTGAAAGAAGTAAAAGAAAAGAAGAGGTAGACCTAGGAAAACTTGGGATGAAGTGGTGAGAAAGGATGTTTGAATGCTGGGACTCAATGAGGAAATGTGAAGGGACTGGGAGGTGTAGCAATTTGCTGTACTTGAAGAGATGCATCCAGCTAAGTAAAATCACATGGATGCTCCACATGTAGGACCAGAACATTGAGATACATTCCTGTTGATCAAAATATAACTTAGCTATCTGATGAATAGATATTGATAAAAGTTAAATACAGACCGAAACAAGCCTTCAATGCTACATGATCAACTAAAATACATTACACTAGTGCCCTGGCATGGCTACATTCATTGGAAAGCAGCCATGAAATTTTTTCAATAAATAGAAAAACATTCCTTGCTGTTTTATGTGAAGTTAACCAATAATGTGTGTGTGTATGTGTGTGTGTTTGATATTATATGTGTGTGTAAAATCATGAAAATATTGAGCAAATAAAATCATTAGAATTCACAGTGAACAGAAGTAGTCTCTTGCCATGAACAAAAGTCAATTCTGCTAAAAATTGTTTAAAAAAAGCAAGGACTGAAGGACTGAGGTAGAATGTTACTAAATCTATGAGGGAAAGGAAGAAATACCATTTTGGCACATTTTTAACCAACAAAAAGATCAATGAGTTGTGTTAAGTGAGTAGTGATCAATAATGAAAGATTTGGATAATATAATTACATGAATATATGACGTGAGGTAAGAAGAAAAGAGTAGCATTAATTATATTGTGTGTGCGTGTGTGTTCCACATATGTGTGTATGTGTGTGTGTGTATTCCACATGTGTGTATGATGATTTTTAAAACAGAGGAAATTTAATGTTGCAGTTTTATTTTGAGAAATAATAAGTATAATTACTTAAGTAAACAGATACAATGTCACAATAATCATCGTTTTCCTACAACACAATAAAATAGTAAACAGCTAAAAAAGAAAGAAAGAAAAGAACTCACAAGAAATAAAAATACAAAAACTAACAATGCAAAGGTAAATGAGATTCTCTTTGACTGCTAGATTAGAACTAATAAGTTTGTGATAGCCAATGGTTCTTAGTGTACAGGAAATTGCTCACTGAATTAACATGAAAGCTTAAATAATGATTATAGTTAAAAAAGGTTATCAGAGTTTAATACATAAGATATATATATATATATATATATATATATATATATATATGCACACACACACACAAACACACACACACACAGATAGTTAGCTAGATAGATATATTAATATATAAGTGTGTGTGTGTGTCTGTTTGCGTTTGTGTAAGTATATACAGGATGTAATGAAATGCAAGGTGAAAGATGCAAGCAATGAATAGCAAAGTGTATATTCCGAGAACTAAGACAACAAAAACTATGTTAAATTGACCACGACAAATTATATATAAAGTGAGAGAGAGAGAAAGAGCGAGAGAGTGAGGTGGGGTGGGGGTGCATTATATGACTTAATTTTTGACAGCAAGAATTGATTATATTTTTTCTGCTCTACTAGAAAGTCATTGATTTGAAGCAAATTGATACCACTCACTTTCTTCAGATTCAAAAAGAAAAAAATATATTTTTACATTTTTATATTTTTTTACACTTAGCTTCTTAACTACAGTGTAAATGACCCAATGCTGTATCCTCTCCATGATAACTGAACCTGCTAAAATGTGAAAGTAAATCTCCCTCAAATGATACCCTTCAAATGTAACAGGTAGAAGGGATGAAGGAACCCTAGTTAAACTGAGCCCATCAAATAGACAGGGATTGCAAGAACGCCTTTGATTATGTTTCTACTTTGATCAGGATTGACCTTGTGCCAGGTAACAACTGAGCTGCAGTGAAATGAAACCAAGGAAAAAAAATTATTAGAAATTTTTCATCAAAACTTTGCAACAAAGTAGTCATCAACATCATTATCAGCATCATTTTGGCATCAAGTTTTCCATTCTCACTGGTGTCAAAGGAGTCTTTGGTGGGGCAGAATTTTCAATGGCCAGATGCCCTTCCAAATGAGAGAATTAGCTCCCAGTTTATTGAATAACAAACAGTCAAGACATATTGAGAATGAAAACCAGAAACAACAACACTGCATGATTGAGTCTTTTGTTAAAGATCGCACAACAAACGCAAACATGTTACGAAGCTGGGACATCTGGACATGCTTTCATGGAAGACTGCAACACAGGCTGTGAAGCTATAGTTTACAATCAGAGAACGAACATGTGTAGGTGAAGGAAATACAATCTCATTCCTACAAACTTACAGGCATGCATAATAAGTATGTACTGTCATAGAGGTCAGCTGTCTTGCTGATGTGAACATCTCTTTGAAGATCAAAGAGAAAGCAGGTAACTATGGACTGTTGTTTTGAAATCTCCAGTTTCTATATCCAAATTGCAAATTCACATTTATACCAATACTAATTGGTGCACTTCTGTTTGTGAGTGAATGCTTCAGTGACAATCTTGAGAAATTAGGTTTCTCAAAACCAGAAAGGAGAAAGCTAATTTAAAGACTACAGACCCAATTCATCACTGGAACTGTAAAAATCTATAAAACTTACCAAAAGTTTCTCATTTAAATATATATGAGCATGTCCATATTGTCTCAGCTCATAGAAAAGAAAGAAAGGAAATAGAGAAGGGATTTAAATGCAGAAAATCTAAGGCCATGTTTACATACTGCAGAACTTATTCCAAGGGATTAGACTAAATTGTATTCAACAAAATATGTTGTGATTTAGTCCCAGGTCAGCCTTGGTCATGTGACCCTATGATACAAAGCATTTCAGTAGTGACAATATCATCTTATTTTCCATTCGTGCTAGTTGTGTATTATCCAATGTGTTCATCTTACCAAAATTACAGGTGAAGTTTAAAGAAGATTTATTTGCCTTCTATTTCTAGCAGATCCAGTGACCTAATACAAGATTCTTTGTTGTTTAACCCATAACAGAGTATGATTTCATGCATGATACTCACAGTAATGTAAGATGTTAGAGATGAGGGTGAGGAATATAGATGGTGGTATGAATGATATTGAAAGAAAATCTTAATTGCAAATGGGCAGCAAAGGTGGCCTTGGCTTTAAAAATGTGAAGACCACAAGTGAAACCATTGGGATTGGCTTCTTAATGAAGGTCCAGTTTCATAAGAAGAAAAGGAGAAAACTCTTTGGAGTCCCAAACTCAATCCTACATTTCTGAGAGACATAATTATTAGGAGTGTTTATGACAATAGACACAATCCAACACCCTGTCTTCTTACACCAGCAGTTTCAGTGTATTTCAATGCCCTGCTATTTGATTTTTCTTCTGTTGTAGGGTAACTGTGCTTCTTAGAAGGTACAGGTAAAAGTGATTCTCTATTTGAGGCCTCCACAAGATATAATAGGTTCATGAATAACTCTCCACAAGGAAGCCTCAAGCACAGCCACTGTGACCTACTCACAGACATCACCATAGCAGTTTAGCAATGACTCATGAGTCACAGTTTCTTTCTTCTTTTTCCTTTGCTACACTCACAGTTCTTGCAAAGATTATAGGCAGTGCAGTGCATACTGGGAAGTTTCCCAGGGGCAAAGTGCTTCCCATAGAGAAGTCAAGGAGTTCACCAAATTTGTAAAGAAAAGAGACAACAATGTGGTAACACATTGCTGTGTAGGTACAGTATTATGGGTGGCACGATAACTTGAAATGAGTGCTACACAAAACTGCCCAGGGACACACTCTGCATAAAAGTGTATGGTAAGATTGATACTAGCATAGTTTATATGATAAACAAAAAAGTATCAATCATATTTTGTTTGCCTGAGAGAACTCTTACGTCTATGATAGGCACTTCTTGATTTAAAATCATCTAAATTAGAGCATTTCATCGAAATTTCATTAATTAATGTTCCTAACACTAGCTTTGATAATGGCTAAATTGTTTTATTTAATTCTTCATTATTTTCAAAATTACCTGAAATAAAGGCAACGTATTTGGTAGAAATATGGCAACAGAAACAAGTGTGTTAACATTTGCTTTAGAAACCCTCCCCATAAACAAGTAGAGCTAATCAGCAGCTTCTGCAAACTCACCACCTTAATTTTGGTTCTGATAAGTACACGACTGTACCCTTCCCATACCAAATGTCTCGTCTGGTGCTAATGTGAGTAATCAATAATAGCAACAGTGATTTTGAACAACAACAACAATAAAATTGATAATAATAATAATAATAATAATAATAATAATAATAATAATAATAATGATAATAATAATAATAATAATAATAATAATAATAATAATAATAATAATATTAAAGGTTAATTAACAGTAACAATAACCAGCATCTGTGGTTTACAAAGTGCAAATATATTGGTTGAAAATTCCTTGCAATGGAAAAAATAAATAAATAAATAAATAAAGTAAAGCAACACAGATATAAAAAACATTAAAAAAAATCTGTTATCAGAAATTGATAAGAATTGATTTCAATTGTAAAATTGTAAAGTTTGTTTGTTTGTTGTTGTTGTTGTTATTATTTGGCTGTTGTTGCTTTACACATAAACACAGCATTCATCTTTTTTTTTTATTGATTTTGTTATTGTGTGTTGTTTTTACACATAAACACAACATTCATTGCTGTTTATTTGACTTTTAAAAACTAATTTTTTCCCTTTCCTCAGCAAATATTTCAGTTGTTCACTTAAAATAGAGATGTTTATCATATTTGTTTGATGGGTGGGGAGTAGAGGGAGCAAGGGGAGGGGGTTGCCGAACCGGTCTTCTGGTCTTTGATAGATAAATAGACAGTCAGACAGACTGACAGAGTTTGATAGGGTTACACAGAAAGATATGTGTGTGTGTGTGTGTGTGTGTGTGTAAATACACACACATACACATGCACACACACTGGCATACACACATACATATATATAGAAAGAGAGAGAGAGAGAGAGCTGTTGAAATGCAGCCAAAGAAGGAAAAATGAAAAGTAATAGAATGTCCTGTACAATGAAGAGGAAGAAAATATGGCAGAGAAAAGAAGGAAAGGAGAAAGAAACAAGAACACAAAGTACAATGTAGTGACAATGATGATGGTGATGATGATGGGAGGAGAAGGAGGAGGAGGAGAATATTGATGATGACCATCATGATGATGAGGATAATGATGACGACGACCGACGGAAGGAGAAAGAGAAGAGAAATGAGAATGAAATGGAAGTGGAGGGGGTGAAGTAAAGTTGGAGATGGGAGAGGAACAAAGCAGAGGTGGGGGGAGGAAAGGGGTTGGCCCAGAAAGCGAATGAATGCCGATATACAAACGAACTGTAGATAGTTTCATTAATTTAATTACCTTTGTCACATTCCCCACCCTCGTTAGCACCAGCACATCTACCAACATCACCAACTTCGCACATATCTGCCATTCGCCACACACAAATTTATACCTATTTTAAGCATTCGATAGGATTCAAAAACAACTTTGAAAGCTTTGACTATTCTGCTGTTA
This sequence comes from Octopus sinensis, assembly GCF_006345805.1. Classification (NCBI taxonomy): domain Eukaryota; kingdom Metazoa; phylum Mollusca; class Cephalopoda; order Octopoda; family Octopodidae; genus Octopus; species Octopus sinensis. The sequence goes on from NC_043015.1 coordinate 25,346,334, forward strand.
CGAGATTTTTATTTTCGATGCCAAAATACAACTGTTTGTTTATTTGATTTGTTATATATCTTGCTTATATTTGCTTTGTTATTATTTATAGCATCAGCAGGAGGAGGAGGAGGAGGAGGAGTTTTGAATATTCACCATTAATTTTATTTATTTATTGATATAGTTTTCGTAAAATTTTATTTGCTTTGAATTCTTTCTTCTCTTGCAGGGAGGAGTACTTTCACTTTCACTTTAATTCAGTTTAATTTATGTTTTCTGAAAAGTTTTTTAGGAAAATGATTGTGCTTGTTTTTTGTTTGGTGGTTGTTAATTTTTATTTTTCACATTCAAAAGTAATTTATTCGTTTAAATTTATACCTTCACTCGTTTAGCCCAAAATAATGAGATCTAAAATTTAATTGTCTCATTATTTCTACATGATGAGTGATAAGAGTATGAGTCAAAGACGGACAGACAGACAATGATGTGTGATAGTAAGTAAAGAAACTTAACTAAGCATTGAGTTCAAATCCTGAAGTGGGGTACTTTGCATTTCCTTCCTAGGTACCAGTAATATACTGGGAGTTTACAAGGACAGA
>NC_043015.1:25351911-25379411 GCF_006345805.1 Octopus sinensis
AGTTGTAATACAGTTGAAGTGACTTATTTTCATTAATTTTACGTCTATGTGTAGTGTACAGGATGCAGCTGCTACCTTGATAGCAGGCTGCTGTTTGGTATATTTAGCAACGTCGTTTGTGTGTGTGTGTATGAAAAAGAAAGAATGAACTGAAAAAACATGTGGTTATCACTTCAGAGGATGCAACTTATAATTCAAACATAACTGTTAGAGAAAATAAGAGATTAAGAAGTCTCCTATAGCTGTTTCTAGAATAGCTTTGCATTTGGTGCATATCTCATTGAGCAAAGATTTCCAAATAAAACCAACTATTCCATCTTCAGAGAGAAAGAGTTAAGAAATATCCTTAATAAAGGCTATTTCCATCATTGTGTTTATTGTATATACCTATTACATTACATCATTAGACACAATTTTATCTGTATTTTGTGCGTGTGTGTCACAAACTTAGTCTCAATGCTGCTATCATCAGAAGCACTTAAAATAGGGTAAAATATCCAAATAACTACCTGGTGGTAGGTACCTGTTTAACTAATTCAGTAAAGGGGTGGATAACAATATATAAGTTGGTGCTTGTTTCACATAATCAAAAACCTGTTCCAGAGACAAATGGCACAAACTACTGACATCTAAACAAATGGCACAAACTCTGACATGTAAACAAATACTGGACTACAGTGTTTTATTTACGAGATGAGGAATTATGTACATTATTTACATTTGACGGATATTTGTCCTCATCTTCTTTGTTGTTAACACAATGTTTTGGCTGATATACCCTCCAGCCTTCATCAGGTGTCTTGGAGAAATTTCGAACCTGCCTTCTAATTCCTTTGGTATTTTCCGATATTATTATTATTATTCAGGTCAGTCCCTGGAATCAAACTCAGAATCTTGGGGTTAGTAGCCCATGCTCTTAACCACTATGCCATAAGCCAGTGGACATATGGCATAGTGGTTAAGAAAAATACCATAGCAATAGGAACCCAGGTTCAAAATTTCCCCAAGACACCTGATGAAGGCTGGAGGGTATATCAGCTGAAATGTGCTAACAACAAACAAGATGAGGACAAATATCCGTCAAATGTAAATAATGTAAATAATTTAAATACTGGACTATCTTCTCGGTGGCTCTTACCTACATCTCATGGCTAACAAGGAGGTCACGCTTGAACTCAGCACTTCAGCATCACATTCAGTGACATAGCACATAGCACCAAATTCTGACAGAAAACTGCAGTGCCTATTTAAATCTTGTCGACTTGAGGAATTTGTTTTGTGAGATATATGACTCGGTCATGAATGTAAAATACATTTCAATGTGACAAAAAAGTGAAAAAAGAAATCTATAGAATATGTTTGAAAGAGGTGAATTACTACAAGTGAAATCAAATATTCAGGTTTTAATATAATATAGCTGAGGAAAGAACGTTTGCAGACAAACAGCAACAGTTTCTTCTTCTGTGAAGAAAGCTACCTTCTATGAATTCAATAGTATTTACGTAATACGATCATGTCATTCACACGTCTGTTAGCTCACAAATAAAAAAAATATCCCTCAAAAATAATACAGACCTGTACAGCAGCAGAAAGCTTAACCTGATTACATACATAAAACATGAGGTCAGAGCAAACAGATTCCTATTCATGTAAGAATGCAGTATTCCAAGAAAGCAATCTAATCGATGTTAGGGCATGAAAAAAAATGTGTAAATGATTATCAAAGAGTTCAGACAAGTTCAACTCATAGACAAAATGAGAATTTTTTTTATCCCTTAGAAAATAAAAATAAGGGTAGAACATGCATTCAGATGACAAGCAGTATGTTGGAGACAAACATATATATATATATATATATACACATGCACACACACACACATATATATATATATATATATGTGTTCATGTTTATTGGTAGCTATAGATAAATGTGCATGCATGCATGCATATATATATATATATATATATATATATATATAAACTAAATTGTAAGCATATGTGTACTTATGCTGTGTGTGTGTGTGCGTTTGCGTATGTGCATGTATAGTATTAATTTATACTCCAACCTCAAAACAAAACATCTGATGCTCTAATCACTTAGCTAAATTTTGACATGGTATGATTTGAGGTCAATTTAGCTGCTATTTCTAGCAGGCTGACCATCCAATCTCATTAGGGTCACTCTCAGCTGGAGCTTAACCCATTTTCCAAGATGTATAAGTGACTGAAATTGCAACATCCTCCACTGGGTAGGACACAAGTCTGTCACAATATTAACTTCCCAACTATTGCTGAAACTTATTTACAGCCAAGTGGACTGGGCCAACATGAAATGAAGTGTTTTGCTCAAGCACACACAGCTTGATCAAGGAACTGAAACTACAATCTTACAATTGTGAATGCAATGCTCTTCCCACTGGGCCACATGTTTCCACAAGCATTTATCTACAAATGTGAAAATCTTTTGGAAACTTTCCTTGCCTTCATTGTTGGTGATATTATTTAGCTCAAGAGTGGATCTGGTTTTGCAGATTTATCATCAAAGTCATTCCTGTTGTGAGAACTTTGTCATCAATGCTTCTGGGTCAATTCATTCCAACCTGTTTTTTGCCAGAAGTAATTTCATCTAAGTAGCTCTTTAAATCATTAAGGAGGGCCTGAAAATGTTGTGAGGAATGTCCCTTCCTTTTTGATTAAAACATCAATAAAAACAAATTGCCATATTATTGGTCAGATACAAACTATTTATGTTCATTGAAGGATCTTTCAAAAACTTCCCTTCGACTGAAAGATCTCCGGCTACATTTACAGGAAGAGTTGAACTTGGGGTTATAAGTCAATAAAGCAGTTATCAATTTGATAGTCATCCCACTGCCTGCCCTCGAAAAGTTTCATGTCACCAGGTACATTGGTATGGGAAGGATTAACTGAGACCAAAGTGGTTGAAGACACCACAGTACAAATAGAGACAGTAATGGTGGTGAGGCTTCCTATCATTCAGGAGGAGGTTATAAGATATTCTTGAGAAATTTATCTCGTTATTTACATTAGACGGATATTTGTCCTCATATTCTTTGTTGTTAACACAAGGTTTCAGCTGATATATCCTCCAGCCTTCATCGGGTGTCTTGGGGAAATTTCGAACCTGGGTTCTCATTTCTAAGGTATTTTTTGATAATAATTATTATTATTATTATTATTATTATTATTATTATTATTATTATTATCATTATTATTATTCATGTCACTGCTTAGAATTGAACTCGAAATCTTGGTGTTAGTAGCCCATGCTCTTAAACACTATGCCATATGCCCACAGACATATGGCATAGTGGCATATGGCAGTGACCTGAATAATAATAATAATAATAATAATAATAATAATAATAATAATAATAATAATAATAATAATAATAATAATAATAATAATAATAATGATGATAATAAAAATTATAATAATAATAACAATAATAATAATAATAATAATAATAATAATAATAATAATAATAATAATGATTATAATAATAATAACAACAACATCGAAAAATACCCAAGTTCGAAATTTCCCAAAGACACCTGATGAAGGCTGGAGGGTATATCAGCCAAAACGTTGTATTAACAAACAAGATGAGGATAAATATCTGTTAAATGTAAATAATGTAAATAATTCCTATCTCTTAAATCTAGAACTGTATTAACTTTATCTCACTTTGTGGATCAGAGCCCACTCTGTGTTGGTAGAGATACCAGTGAGATCTGTAATACATAGCATGATGGTGGATTCTCATGAAATTGATGTATACTTTGACACTGCTTGAAAATAAAACAGTGTCTTTGTTTTTGTTTTTTTGTCCAGTCAGCTTGAAGTGTGACAAACAGAAATGCTAAAGTAATTACATAACTTAAATAAAATAAGCATTGGGGAACTTATTGTGGGGTTCAGTCATTGATACGATCAACTAAAAACCTTTATAGTAGATTTCCTGAAACAAGGAAAGTAGATATTGGCATTGGAGGTGGAAGTTGAACTTTGGTGAAAGCTAAGGAAATAACAAGGACTGAATGGATGGAGTATAGCAAACACAATGGGGTGGTCACAACAGGAAAGTCTTTGATCATAGGTCTACTAAATCACAGCTGGCTTGAGGCTAAACAAACAATAGTTGTGGTTCTCAAATGAAACGTACCATTTATGTTTAATTGCTCAGCCACTAATGATCTGCCACACAGGTCTGTATGTGGCTACTTGGTAGCTAGAAATAGCAGTCTAATCTTTCCCAAACAGCACTTCCCCAACCATCTTCAACTGGGAGGGACACATTGGGTAATGGAGGTGTGTATTTGACAATGTCTGAAAGTGAGAGAGGATGGCCATGGGTGGAATACTTTTGATCCTAAATCTGTACAACTATGGATGATTGGGATAAATAATAACAACAACAGCAACAACATAATCAGGCAGAGTCTTTGGAGTGTTGGCCATAATGCTTTGCAATGTTTGTGTCAATTCTCTATGATCAGAGTTCTTATCCTACCAAGGTAAAACTTTTGACTTTCAATCTTTGGTGCAGAATCAATAAAATGAAACATCAATCCAGGACCCTGGATAATGGAACTGTCAGAATGTCAGATCAGATGTCTTACATTATTTGTTCCATCTGTTTGAGTTCTGGGTTCCAATCTCAACATAGACTACTAGGGTAGTAGACCTTATCAATGCACCATTTAATATGGCCACCTGGTGACTAGGGGTGCCAAAAAATGGGGCTCACTTTGATACAAGCATTTGGACCAGGTCTCTGGTTTGAGGACACACTCCCACCAGCCTTAGAAATACTAAAGAGTGATGGTACTGACCCTTCTCTTTTTGACTAAAGAATAATATAAAATTGGTAACAAACTTTAATAGGAGCCATTGATATAGATTATGAATATCATTAATAGGTATAACTTTGACTGTCTTGGAGAGAGATAGAAACGAATAATGCTGGAGCCACATCAAAAGCCCCCATGCTGACATCACATACAAAGATTCCAATATACTCTGTAAAGTGGTGGCTGGTGTTAGGAAGGACATCCAGCCATAGAAACCAAGCTAACACAAATGACTGGAGCTTGGTGCAATGCTCTCGCTTGCCAGCTCATGGCAAACCATCCGACCCCTGCTAGCATGAAAAAAACGGACATCAAATGGTGATGATGATGATGATGGTGGTGTTGGTGGTGACAATGACAATGATGGTGATGATGATGATGGTGGTGGTGGTGATGATAGTGACGATGACAATGACAGTGATGATGGTGGTGTTGGTGGTGATGATGGTGATTGCAAATGAATAATTCCCAAAACCATTTCCAAACCAGCACAAGTTCTTACGCAACCATCAGAAATTGACTAAATCAATAATTTCTTTCTCCTTTTTTCCAACTTTCTACTTTATGAAAACAAAAATGTTCTTGTAATATAAATAACTGACAACACAAATTATAATGATTGATAAATGAGGATAAGAATAAGATCTAGATTTGCAGAGAGGGGAAAGGACAAAAAGGGTGGGTGGGGGGAAGAAAACTGCCAGTCATCAATTTAAAGAAGAAGTTTGGCACAAAATGACGTAGTATTAAAATTACTTTTTTAAAAATATTTTTTAGACATTTCACATTATTATCACTATTGTATTTTTATTTTATTCATTTGTTTCAAGTTAGATGACTTGGAAAATTGAGATATTTGTTTATCGATTCAAATTTCATAACTCAGTGACCTTTCGAAAACCAACAAAGAAAACAAACTCTAAGGCCTCTCCTTTTCATTGTTATTACAGCTGCCAGAATTTTAAATGTTTCAAGTGGTGACTGGATAATAAAATAAGTGAAACAGGCCCCACTTTGTGTGCTTTTCAGCAGAGAATATTCTGGCTAACTGTTTCCCAATACAATAATTGCATATTCAAAGCATTAGTTGGGTAGATGTATAATTTATAAATATATATATATATATATATATGATGTTAGGAAGGGTGTCCAGCTGTAGAAACTTTGCCAGATCAGACAAGAGCCTGGTGCAGCCTTCTGGCTTGCCAGTTCTCAGTCAAACCGTCCAACCCATGCCAGCATGGAAAACGGACATTGAATGATGAGGACAATGATGATATATATATATATATATATATATGCACATATATACACACACGCATATATATATATACATATATATATGGATATATATAGATATATATATATATATATATATATATATATGTATATGCATATATATATATATATATATATATATGCATATATATATATATATATATATATATATATATATATATATATATATATTATGGCTGTCCCCTCATTATCGAGTATGGCCATTGCACAAAGCTTAACTGTTACTGGTGTTGTGATTGAATGTGACTTTTTAGCCCAGCTAAAAATGTCTTGTACAAAATTGGCAACTAAAACCTTTACTGGCAATAGCCCGCTGTAGTTGTAACTGGGCTTCATGTACCTTTGCATGTCGTTTAAGTCCTCCTGCCGAATTACATTCTTTTCTACATGCCCGACAGATATGATTAGTATGGTGTGTTACACCACCACCAGTGGCCAGGTTGTCACTCATCTGTCTTGTTTTATGACTACGAAGATGACTCTTGAGTCCAGCTTTACTGAGGCAGGGTCTTGCACAGACATTGCATGTCAACATCAAAGGAAGACCCTTCCCTTCTGGAAGTGTAACAGCGATGCCCTTCCTGACATCCCTCCTTACTTTCTCATATGCAACTTGAGATTTCTCAAAAGTAGCTGTCCCCTCGTGCACAATCCTTCTCCACCTGCTACGATCAATAGCTATGCCTTCCCGTGTGTCAGGAGAGATGCTAGCATCTCTTAAGGAAGCCTTCAGCAAGTCCTTATACCTCTTTTTTGGTTTATGTGGAGGTCGTTCTCCTTTAGCTAACTCTCCATAAAAGAGTTGTTTTGGTATCCTTGAATCCTTCATTCTGACCAGATGACCACACCATCTGAGCCTTTGCTTTAACACAAGAGCTTCAATACTTTCACACCGAGAGCCTTCCAATATTTCAAGATCACTGATGTGGTCCTTCCACTTAATGCCATAGATCCATCTGAGGCACATCTGATGGAAATGTTCCAGTTGTTTAAGGTGGTATCGATATGTGACCCACGTCTCACAGGCATAGAGAAGAGAAGGGAGCACATATGCCTTGTACACCTTTATCTTTGTCTTTCTGCATATGTCTCGCCGACTCCAGAGGTGCTTTTCTAGCCTTCCAAAAGCAACACTTGCTTTCCTAATTCTATATGGAATTTCATCATCCAAATTGCCATATCTATTAATAGTGCTTCATAGGTAGACAAACTGATGAACTACATCAAGTCGTTTACCATACACATAGATATTTGGTACACTATACTGCTTACCAGGGGCAGGTTGATGCATGACAACAGTTTTCTTGAGATTGACTGTCAATCCTAAGGCAGTGCAAGCATCAGAGAGCGCATTCAAAATGTATTGCATACCAATCTGTGTGCGCTACTAGCTCACAATCATCTGCATACAAAAGGTCTCTTATGATAGAGGTAAATACCTTTGTTTTTGCAGCAAGGCACCTGATATTAAATATGCTGCCAAAGGTTCTATAATGGATGTAAACACCGTATCTGCAGTTTCTGAATGCAATACAGAACACCATCGCGAAATATATGGAAAATAGGTTCGGTGCCAGAATATCCCCCTGTTTCACTCTATTTTGTATTGAAATGGGCTCCGACATTTTCTCTCTAACATTCACCCTACCATTCATGTCTTCATGAAAAGACCTAACCAAAGCAAGGAACTTTTCAGGACACCCTAGTTTCTGGAGGACTTTTCACAATGCTTTTCTATTGACGATATCAAAGTCTTTTGTCAGATCGACAAAAACCTGATGCAAATCCAAACCCTGTTCCACACACTTTTCCTGAAGCTGTCTAGCTGAAAAGATCATATCAGCAGTGCCACGTCCACACGAAAGCCAGATTGACTTTCTGGAAGAACACAATCTGCAATGTATTTCAGCAGACGATCCAGAAGTATCCGGCATAAAACCTTTCCTACAGCAGACAGCAATGATACTCCCCTATAATTACCACAATCGTTCCTGTTGCCCTTTCCCTTATACAGGACCACCATTACTGCATCTCTCCAGTCCTCAGGTACAGATTCGCTGGTCCATACCTTACCAAACAAAGAGTGAAGTTTCTGCAGAATTTTCTCACCACCATGCTGTAACAACTCCGCATGTATGCCATCCATACCCGGAGACTTCCCATTATTCAACCTTGAGACAGCCATTGCAACTTCTTCCAACTTTGGTGGTTCTGTGAGTGCTGCCTTCACAGGCAATCCAGGGATGAGATTGAGAACATCCTCACTAACTACAGACTGCTGATTCAAAAGTTCATCAAAGTGTTCTTGCCACCTTCACAGAATTCCTTGTGAATCACAAAGAAGTTCTTTACCATCCCTGCTTTGATGTGGTGTCATCAGGGAAGACATCGGTCCATAAACTTCTCGCAAGAGACCATACAACAGCTTTGTGTTATTGGAATCTGATGCCGCCTGTATCTCATCAGCCTTCTAACTCCACCACGTATCCCTCATCTGAGAGAGCCTTTGTTTCACACGTGATTTTACGTCCTTGAGTTCTCTATGCATTACTTCCCTTTCTTGTGGCTTTGCTGACAAATAGCATGACAAAGTACGCATTTTATCAGCCAATAAATCTATGTTCATCATTTTCTTTGAACTAATCTTGATGCTTTCTTTGTATCAATCCCAGAACTTTCTTGCCTATATCATAAACTGACTTTTTAAGGGTCGGCCAATCCTCCCCAATATCTGCAGCATTCATTTCCTCTCGTAAAGTTCTCTTCACACTATTATACCTAAGACGATCAACATTCAGTCTTTTAGGCAGGGTAATCCCTGTAGCTCGGATTTTATGTTTTGTGACTAATTTCACTTTTGCGTGTACTAGAAGAACACAAACACACTGCACATCCTGTCTGTCACGCACCCTAACTAGGATGTAATCCAGAATATGCTATTCTTTAGATGCAGGGTGCATCCATGTAGTCTTAAGCTTATTCTTTTGTTGAAACATGGTATTGGTAACACACAGACGCAGCTTCTCACACATCTGCAGCAAAAGCATGCCATTACTATTACACTTCCCCACCCCATGCTTTCCAATTACAGTCCATGTTTTAAAATCCCTACCCACTCTAGCATTAAAGTCACCCAGTACAATGACTTTGTCTGCCCAAAGGATATTTCTTATAATACCCTTCAAAGCATGGTAGAAAGAAAGTTTTTCGTCATCAGTATAGCACATAGTTGGAGCATACACACTCACCAAGGTCAAAGAATTTCCTTTAGCCAAAGGAATTCTCATGGACATAAGACACTCGTTAATTCCGATTGGGAATTCTGCCAACTTGTCCACAAGAGTAGTCTTAACAGCAAATGCCACTCCAGCTTCTCCTCTAAACTCTTCATTCCTCCCTTTCCAAAAGAATGTATATTTTCCACAAGATTCTGTAAGATGACCATCTCCAAGTAATCTCGTCTCCGATAAAGCAACGATGTCAAGATCATAGCATTGAAACTCCTTCGCAACAACCGCAGTCCTTCTTTCAGGACGTTCAGAGGACTTGCGGTCAAGCAGTGTCTGTACATTCCAACAGCCAATATTCACTATTTTCTTTGGTTCTATCCCAGTAGCATGATGATGGCCGGGTTCAGACTGTGATGCTCTGGAGCCCCTGTCGAGCCAGACTCTTTCAGCTTATGTGGTTTCAGAGTCCTTACTGCCATTTATTTTTATACTGTACATCATTGATTTTTTGCTTTTTAAGGCTACAGCCAGCCATTCAGTTGAGACTCACAGTGCCATCAACAATCATGGATTAGTTAATCAATTTAATCAATCAATCAATGTTGTTATCGTGCAATGCCTGTGCAAGAAGATTTTTTTTAAAGTGAGGAAAGACTGTGCACTGAGTCAATCCCACTCACTAAGCAACAGCAGCCATAATCCGAAAAGAAGAACAAGTCAACATCATCGGTAACCATTGAGCTGCAGGTTTTATGTCGGAGTTATCCCAGTTACCTGAGTTACTTTCTCCTAGAAGGATGCCCTAACAAAGCCTAGGAGTCCTTCACTCCCAATGGTTTAACCGCGTGATCGGGTATTCAGTCTAATTATTTCTATGTCCCTACACATGATACAGCCTTAAGCCTTAAGAAAAAAAAAATTGCACATTTATTGGATGGCCGTTGACTCTCAAGAGTTCCTCCGCCCTTTGACGGGTTTTGCTTTTCATCCCACAGGGTGTCCAATAAACACCCTCCTCACCAAGCAAGCTTGGTGGGGTTGCCGGTTTAGTCACCGACAACCTGACCATGCAACAGGTTGTACTGGGTTACATGTTACCAGTAGCACTTGAAAGTGACCTGACATAAATATATATATATATACACATATATACATATAACGGATATTAAAATGAATGGTTTACACCTGGTAGGTTACTGGTAAAGCACGGTCACTTTCATAGTGATCATTATGTATATTCTATCTTCCTTCTTTCCTTTGCCATATATATATATATATATATATATATATACACACGTTCATAAGTGTATGCATCCATGTATCTACTGTATCTATCTTCCACACACACACACACACACACACGCACACATATGTATTTATATATATGTTTCACCAAAGACATATCTTGGGACAGAAGTTTCCATAGCCAGCAACATAAACATTATCACTCATAACAGCAGTATGTTCTGAAAATATAACTTTCCCAAATAAAGTCCACCTCATATTCAAGGCTCTAATGAAGCCATAAGATGCTATCTTGGTACCCAACTAAGATAAGAGTCCCCCACATTTATAGCAGAAACAACTGTAAGCTGATGAAGTTCATTACATAACATTTGCTTTTTTTCCGGTGTCGTGTGTGTAGACCTCACACATGGTTCCAGCAAGATGGGGCAACTCCTCATACTGCAAGAGAAGCAATGCAGTTGCTACAGCAATGCTTTGGAGTGAGAATAATATCAACTGGCCTTGATTTTTTCATGTTGGGGGCAGCTGAAAGAGGTTTAAATCAACAAACCAGAGACCCTGGTGCAACTGAAGGAGAACATTAACAGAGAAATCAAAGAAGTGGGATCTGAAACTTTTGACAGTGCAAGTTTTGGAAAGAGCACGGGCGTGTGGAGCTCAAAATGGCTGCCATTTAACCAATGTCCTTTTTCATGTGATGTAGTGGTGTTGCAAAATTTGACTAGTGCAGATTAATTTCCATTATGTCTTTTATTTTGTATCAAAATTTCATGCATTTATTTGTAAAGCTAAGGAAGTTATTAAAAATTGAAATCCATCAGGTACTTTGGGGACAGCCTGTACTTCACAGCATTAGTAAGGTCCAGCAGCAAGGAAGTGAGAATTTCCACGTCACACTGGACTGTAACATGAAGGTAAATTGCTGACAGCTGAATAGAGGCAAATATGGTGGGAGCTGAGTGGGGAGTAGATAAAGGATCAAAGACAAAGGAAATTAGGAAGGGGTCAAGAGAGTGTCTGACAAATATATATACATAGGGGAAGAGTAAAAGGCAAAGTGGAGTGTACGCTCGAGTTGAGTCGCATAGTGTTGAACTTTAGGTAGTTAGTGTTTCTGTGTTAACCAATGCCTTGTGAATGAACTTGGTTGATGGAAACTGTGTGGAAGCCTTTCATACAAATGTGTGTTTGTGTGTATCTATCTATCTATATATATATATATATATATATACATACACACACATGTGTTTGTCTGTCTGATCCACATCTCACCACTTGACAACCAGCATTGGTATCTTTACATCCCTGTAGATTAGTGGTTCAGCAAGAAGAGATTGATAGAATAAGTAACAGACTTCAAAACAAATAAATAAGTAAAACACAGGGATGATCTGTTTGATGAAAACTCTTCAAGGTGATGCCCCAGCATGGCCACAATTCAACAACTGAAGCAAGTAAAAGATAAATGGAATATGAGAGTCCTACAAGACTGTGATAGGTGGGGAGTGAGAGAGAGCAGAGAAGAATAAGTCAATGAGTAGAGAGTGAAGGAGAGTAAGAGAGGGTAAGTTGAAGGGTGGAAAGTGAAGGAGAGCAAGAGAGAGTAAGTTGAAGGTCAAAGAGTGAGGGAGAGCAGCGTATAAGTTGAAGGGCGGAGAGTAAAGGAGAGCAAGAGAGAATAAGCCAAAGGGTGAAGAGCGAAGGAGCGATAAGACATTAACGAGAGTGAAAAATCAAGAGAACTCAGTAAATGAAGAGCAAGGGGACAATGCTTAAAGAGAAGGGGCAAAAGAGATGAAGATCAATGGATAGACATAGTGTAAGAGGATAAGGGAAATGGTGAGATGGAGTTTGAAATATCAAGAGACTAGGTCAGAGAAATATCCATGGATGGAGATTGAAAATCCAGCAAATACAAAGAGAGTTACAGACTCTCTTTCCATTGTTTGTTTTCTTTTTCTTTTTTTTTAAATGTGTTTTTAAAGGGTTCTTCTTTGAAAAGAATTTTCCACCTGACAGAATAAATTCATAATTCTTGTTGGTATCTCTCATTCCTTTTCATTACTCTCATCATTTTATTATGCTTTTGTCTCCGATGGTCTGTGACAAAATAAGTTCTCTTAAGCTGTTGTTTCTGTCTTTTCTGTTATTAAAAAGAAAAGAAATTGGATTTAATGTTACTAAAGAAATGGTACCTTTTGAACACCTTTTACTCTTCCCTTACACAGGATTAACTCTAATGAGCCAATAATGAATCCATAATGAACCTCAGTGGACTTACAAGAAGGAAGATAAACATTCATTTGAACCAGATGCATCAGAGTGAAACTCATGAAAGGATCTTATTTGTTATTGATAGCAATACTCGGTATGCCCTAAATTACTGTTGCTTTTTGAAATTCCATTATATTTGTGCAATTCCTCCATCCCCTAGAAAGATTTCCTTTAACTGCAATTAAGTCTTGAGCAACAGAATAATTGAGAAACTACTAGAATTCTCTAAATTATGATGAACATATTCTTTTACTTGTTTCAGTCATTTGACTGCAGCCATGCTGGAGCACTGCCTTTAGTAGAGCAAATCGACCCCAGGACTTATTCTTTGGAAGCCTAGTACTTATTCTATCGATCTCTTTTGCTGAACAGCTAAGTTATGGGGACATAAACACACCACCATCGGTTGTCAAGTGATGTTGGGGGGACAAACACAGACATACAAACATATATACACACATACATATATATATATATACATATATACGACGGGTTTTTCTCAGTTTCAATCTACCAAATCCATTCACAAGGCTTTGGTCAGCCCAAGGCTATAGTAGAAGACACTTTCCCAAGGTGCCATGCAGTGGGAATGAACCCGGAACCATGTGGTTGGTAACCATGCTACTTACCACACAGCCACTCCTGCACCTATATAGTAAAATGTTTTGGATGCAGACTTAATTGTTCACCTGGTTTGCCACCACTATGTGGCCTTGGATACCATCTGCCCAAGAAGCAAATGCATGGGCCAGGGCTTTTGTCTCAGGAAAATGTTCTCCTTTCCTTCCACCAGGTTTGGAACTCCTTCAAACAGATCTCTGCTGCTTCTGTTCTTCTCCCAACTCTGAGGAAGCCATGGAAAATAATTGGGTCATCATCCATCCATCTAAACCATGGCCTCGGCTTCTGAAACATTATTCATAAATATCAAACTTGTGGCTTTGTCATTGACAAACAGCTCAGTAAGTTAACCCTGCAGCCACAAGACCTATCACTCTCTCTCTCTGATTCTCTCTAACACTTGCACATGTGCACACACACACACACGCACGCACACACACACACATATACACACGCAAACACACACACACACACACGTATGCGTAACATAAGTGTTATAACAATGTGTATAGTTTTATGGCTAATAAAACTACACATGATTGATATTTTCGAGGTATGTTTTCATTGCTGAAAATCAAGAGCATCAGCTGTATCGCAGAGTGGGAGACAAGTGACAGAGATACAAGAGAAGAAAGAGAGAGAGAGAAAGAGAGAGAGAGAGGAGAGAGAGAGGGAGGGAGAGAGGAGAGAGCGACATAGAGGGAACAACTATGAAAACAAAGCAAAAACATAACCAACCAAACCAAACAAACACTGAAACAAATTCAAAAGCAAGAGGACAAACAAAAACCAAAAAAAAAACACTGAATAATTACTAGCCAACTATGTAATGGAATAAGACAATAAAATTGTGGTGGCACCACTCTACATAAATCACTGCAAAACCAGCCTTTTGATTGAACATCACTCAAAGAGTGAAAGTTATAATGGTTTCAATTAGCAAACAAACATGATGACTATCCTCATATGAAACCAATCAAAATATGAATACTATTGTACATTTTGATTTTACTGAAGAATGGTGCAAATAATTAGAAACAAAAACCAGAAGAAAAAGATAAACAATTGAGGCTTGTAGAGCACTGAAGATTACATTGCTGTGTGTGTGTGTGTGTGTGTGTGTGTGTGTGTGTGTGTGTGTGTGTGTGTGTGTGTGTGTGTGTGTGTGTCTATATATATGTGAGAGAGAGAGAGAGAGAGAGAGAGAGATGCATTGAGTGAGGAGAGTGGCAGTGTCATTATTAATATTATTATGGTTATCTAAGGTGCTGAACTGGCAGAATCGTTAAAACGGTGGGCAAAATGTTAAGCAGTATTTTGTCTGTCTTCACTTTCTGAGTTTTAATTCCGCCAAGCTCAACTTTACCTTTCATCATTTTGGGGCCAATAAAATAAGTACCAGTTGATCTCTGGGGTAGATATAATTGACTTACACTTTCCTACGAAATTGCTGGCCTTGTGCTAAAATCTGAAGCCATTATTATTATAATACTTTAACTCTTTAGATTTAAACTGGCCATATTCAGCCCAAAATAATCTGCCTTTTTATGTTGAAACTGACCAGATCTGGCCTTTCCCATCCACATTCTAAAAATAAACAATCATGTCATTGAAATCTTGAAGTCACAAGATAATGCATGATTAATTCAAAACAAAGTGAACAAATAAGCATCACATTTGACAGACCAATCTGGATATTGAAGGGTTAACCAAAAGTCAGAAGATGACAGAATTGGTAAAATGGCAAATAAAGAAAGAATATTAAGTGTTATTTTGTTCTGTTTCCATTTATTTTTTATTTCAAATCTTACTGTCATCAATCAAATGTTTCTAGTCAGTCTTTTAGGGTTAATTCTTAAAGAGGACCAGTCTTGTACTGGTTTAAGAAAGTGGTACCAGTTATTTTATCCAAACTGTGATTTTGCTCATGTATTAGAAAATGCAAAGATTTCTATATCAGGACATAGACTGAGACACATTTACAATGCTTAACCCATGTATTCATATATTTCTGTAGAAATTCACTGATTTTGTTTCAATTAAATTTTGAAATTAGTGAAGAATGTAAAAACAACTGTGATTAATAAGCTGACATCTAGAATATAAATTAATTTGGACAGAAGATTTTAATTTAGATTAATTTAAAACAGAAAGTTGTTATAGAATCAGGGCAATTTTAGGCAGGTTGGTATCAGAATGAATTCAGGGGATAATGTAGTAGCAAGGTACCAGCAGCTATTTTACCAATGTAGATAATCTGGTTGCCTAAGAGGATTATCACCTCTTACTTGCAATATCTTTTACTTAAGTATTTAACCCATTCATTACTGCATCTCTATCAAAACACACCTGCCTTTGTTTTAATTAATTTTGAAATTAATGAAGAATTTAGTGAAAATGAAGAATAACTGTCATGATTAAGCTGCTATTTGTTACATAACTTAACATTAACTTATATTAGAAGCTTTTAATTAAGATCACTTTAAAACAAAGTTAGTGCCACAGAACCGAAGGTGGTCTCAAAAGAGTTGGCATTAAAAACGTGAACCAATTTATTTTATTTTCCTGCAAGATTTATATTAAGGAATGGAATGGTAGATGTGGAAGGATTAATAGATACCATCAAGGTCTTTAATTTATTGGCTCCAGAAGGCTAAAAAGAAAAGTTGACCTTGATGGGATTTGAAACCAGAATGTAAAGCTGCAAATAAAATACTGCAAGATATTCTGTGCAAGAGTCACATGATTCTGCTAATCCAGCACCCTTATAACGATTTTGAATAATTGTTTTAGACTTGGCACAAGGCCAGTACTTTTTTGAGGGGAGGAAATTAATCAGTGGCATTCAATGCAGGATCTTACTGATATTTTATTCTATTGAATCAGAAAAGATGAAAAGCAAAGTTATCCAGGGTGGAATATGAACTCAGAGCATAAATAGCTGGATCAACTACCACATGGAATTTTTTTCCTACTGCTCTAACAATTCTGCCAGCGCACCACACTACAACAGCTGTAATAATGGTTTCAAGGTAAGTTCAAGGCCAGCAGATTAGTAAATGACATCAACCCCAGTACTTGGCTGGTATTTTGTTTTATCAACCTTAGAGGCAGCGAAGGCAATTTCGATCCCAGCGAGAATTGAACTCGGAAAGTAAAGTGTTGCAAATGATAGCGTAAATGATGCACAGCTTTGAAAGTGTAAATTTATAGATCTTCATGGTATTGTTTCATTATGTTAAACATTTTGATTGTGTCAGCAATTTTAACATAAAAATGCAGAATAATATCCACCTTCTCCTTCCCACTCACCCTCCCTCTATAGACCTCCTCTCTCTCTCTCTCTCTCTCTCTCTCTCTCTCTCCCTTCTTGTGTTTCCCATTCTTGCTTTTCCCTCATTCAACTACTCCTGTTCTGTTTCTCTCTTTATCTCCCTTTCTCCCTTTTCTCTCTCTCTCTATATATATATCATCATCATCATTTAACGTCCACTTTCCATGCTAGTATGGGTTGAACGATTTGACTGAGGACTGGTGAACCAGATGGCTGCACCAGGCTCCAATCCGATCTGGCAGAGTTTCTACAGCTGTATGCCCTTTCTAACGCCAACCATTCCGAGAGTGTAGTGGGTGCTTTTATGTGCCACCGGCATGAGGGCCAGTCAGGCGGTACTGGCAACGGCCACACTCAAATGGTGCTTTTTATGTGCCACCTGCACAGGAGTCAGTCCATATATATATATATATATTATGTATGTATGTATGTATATGTAGATATGTCAGGTCACTTTCGAATGCTACTGGTAACATGTAACCCAGTACAACCTGTTGCATGGTCAGGTTGTCGGCGACTAAACCGGCAACCCCACCAGGCTTGCTTGGTGAGGAGGGTGTTTATTGGACACCCTGTGGGATGAAAAACAAAACCCATCAAAGAGTGGAGGAACTCTTGAGAGTCAACGGCCATCCAATAAATGTCTTAAGGCTGTATCATGCGCGGGCACATAGAAATAATCGGACTGAATACCCGATCGCGTGGTTAAACCATTGGGAGTGTAGGACTCCTAGCCTTTGTTAGGGCATCCTTCTAGGAGAAGATAACTCAGGTAACTGGGATAACTCCAACATAAAACCTGCGGCTCAGTGGTTACCGATGATGTTGACTTGTTCTTCGTTTCGGATTATGGCTGCTGTTGCTTAGTGAGTGGGATTGACTCAGTGTACAGCCTTTCCTCACTTTAAAAAAAAATCTTCTTGCATAGGCATTGCATGATAACAACATTGATTAAGCTTCGCGCAATGGCCATACTCGATAACGAGGGGGCAACCACCATATGTAGATATATGTATATATTTCTCCATTCAAGTTATAACTGCCCTTGATGTAAGCATAACATAATCAAGAGAAAGTTAAGCAGTTTGTTACTTTAGTGCTGGGGAAATGCAGCCACATGCAATGCACCACATGTACTGCACACCCTACTTGGAGTACATGTTTACTTTTAATAGTTTCTTTTCTTGAAAAGTAATCCTTTTCGTTCTTTCCCTTGTTAGCTATTCTCGTCTCTCATTGCCCATATTTTATAAGCAAATGTTTAGGTTAAGCAGAAGCTTTCTGCACCATTGATATATCTGTTATGACATTGTTTCATTGTTAAACATTTCGACTTTGCCTGCAATTTGAACACACAAATGCAGAATAATGTAGACCTTATCCTCCCCAACTCTCTCTAATAATATAGACCTTCCCTCTCACTCTCACCTTCTCAAACAGACCTCTCTCTCTCTCTCTCTAATATAGATATTCTCCCCCTTTCTCTATATATTGTTTTCTCTTTCTATCTTTCTGCTGATTCCACCATTCCTGTTTTGTTTCTTTGTCTCTCTTTCACCACTTCCTCCCTCTCTATACATATATTTCTACACTTGAGTTATAACCTGCCTCGAAGTAAGCATAACACATGGATGAAACAGGCAGAATAGTATTGTAATAATTATTTTTGAGATGTCATAAATAAGAGAAGGAGAAATGTGGTTGCTTATCCACTGGAAATGGACCCAACAGCCATTCCTATGAGGCTTAGAAGTATAAAAAAAAGAACTTCATAAATAGATAACTAAATGATTGCTTAACCAAACAGAATCAAACACAAATCCTAGATTAATTGGTTTACACATTCAAGAAAGAGGAGCAGGAAATAATTGTCAATGAATATTTTCAAGTTACATTAATATTTTGTCTGGAGATAAATGAAAGTATTATTTTTCTTCTTTCAGTTTCCTGTCTGTTCTTTACAGACCATGCATAGCTAGCTGAGCTCTGTGTTCTACTTTTCACTACAAGAAACTCAGAGAGGTAAGATGGCCACGTGAACTGCAAGAAACAGCAGTCAAGTTTTCTTTAAATCACATTATACAAGCTTGCAGAAGATGGAAGTGTAAATATCATAGTTTTCAGCTACATGTTACACGTCACAAATGTAACAGATGTAATTGTGTCATGAATGTTTTGTGTGAGCTTAGGTCTGCCTAGTCAAGTGTGGCCTGAGGACAAATCTCAACAACAAAGGTTGCAATTATTATTATTATTATTATTCAGTAGTTTTATTTTTATAGCGTGCTTTCACTTTACTACCGAGTGCAGCTCTGTGTGCCTTGGGTATGTGCTGTGATTTGTTGTGATGCTCTGATGGTTATTGTATGGAAAGTGTTCTGCGTAGGATGTGTGCAGTGCCTAGTAGTGCAATTTTCTGTATGTTATATGTGTTTGTAAGTCCTGGTGTTTTTGTTATGTATTTGTCTGAATATTTTTTTATCATGCCTAATGCACCTACTATGATAGGAATTGTTTCTGTTTTCAGGTTCCACATTCTAGTTACCTCTATTTCCAGGTCTTTGTATTTTGAGAGTTTCTCCATTTCTTTTAGAGTCACGTTGTCATCTGCCGGTATTGATACATCAATTAGAAAGCATTTTTTTTCTTCATGGTCTCTGACAACTATATCTGGTCTGTTGGCCTTAATTTCTCTATCTGTGTATATCGGCATATCCCAGAGTATGGTTGCTTTCTCGTTTTCTGTGACCTTTTCTGGTGTGTGCCTATACCATCTTTTTTCTGTTGTTATTCCATAATGTTGGCATAGCTTCCAATGTATGTAGGTTCCAACTCTGTCATGTCTGTGGATATATTCCTTCTTAGCCAGGACTGGGCAGCTAGAGATAATATGATTTATTGTTTCTTGTCCATCTCCACATATTCTGCAGTTACTTGTAATATTTCTTTTCATTACATGTTTTTGGTAATTTCTGGTGGGGAGGCTTTGGTCTTGTGCTGCAATTAAAAATCCCTCTGTTTCTGCTTTGAGTCCTGAGCTTCTCAACCATTGCTAGGATTTTTCTTTGTCTATTTCTTTTGCGTTTAGTTTAGTGCAGTATTTACCATGAAGGGGCTTTTCTTGCCATCGTTTTATCATGGCTCGTTGCTGTTCTATTTTTAGTTTGGATTTCATTTGTTTTATAGCTTTTGTTGTTTCTTCATCATCTTCTTCTTCTTCTTTGTGTTTATTAGGTGGTATGATTTCTTGTTTGTATTTGTCAGCTTCCTTAAATACTGAGAACAGTTTTTTGTTTTGCTCGTGTTTTGCTGCTATCTGGATCAGTTTTCCTTCCTTCTGAAGTAGGTATTTTTGCAGTCCTATGGTGGTTATTTCATAGTAGTTTTCCAGCTGTATAAGACCTCTACCACCTTCTATACGTTGTATATATAGTCTTTCTATGTCACATTTTGGGTGATGCATCCTAGATCCTGTCAGTATTTTTCTTGTTTTCCTATCTATTTTGGACAGTTCATTTCGTGTCCAGTTAAGGATATTATAGCTGTAACTTATAACTGGGACAGCTAAAGTGTTGATACCTATTATCTTGTTTTTAGCATTGAGCTCTGTTTTTAGTATTGATCTAACTCGTCTATAATATTCTTTTTTTATTTTCTCTTTCATTTGTGTGTGTTGTGTCTTATCTAGTTCATGGATTCCTAAGTATTTGTAAGTTTGGCTTTGGTCTAATTCTTTTTTTCATTGGTTTTATCTAGTGTGATGTTGTTACTCTTAACTAGTTTTCCTCTTTTCATGGTTACTTTGGCGCATTTTTCTAATCTAAATTTCATATCTATTTCTTTGGTAAATCCATGAACTGTCTTTAATAGTGTTTCCAGCTGTTTGTCATTTGCAGTGTATAGTTTTAGGTCATCCATATATAAAAGGTGGCTGATCGTTTTGCCGTAACATTTATATCCGCATCCAGTTCTATTTAGCATATCAGATAGAGGTGACAGTGCCAAGCAGAAAAGGAGTGGAGAGAGCGTGTCTCCCTGGAATATTCCTCTTCTAATGGGGATGTCTTTGGTTTTCATGAGTCCCTCTTTTGTTTGGAGGTGTAGGACTGTTTGCCATCTATTCATAGAATGCTCTATGAATTTTATGATTGTTGGTGCTACTTTGTTAATGGCTAGTGTTTCGAGGATCCATGTGTGGGGGATGCTATCAAACGCCTTTTTGTAGTCAATCCAGGCCATACTGAGGCCTTTCTTCTTTCTGTGGCTGTCTTCAGTTACGGCTTTATTAATCATTAGTTGATCTTTACAGCCATATGAGCCCTTGCGGCATCCTTTCTGCTCTTCTGGGAACAGTTTGTTTTCGTCCAGGTGCTTGTTCAGCCTTTGCGATATCACTGCAGTAAATGCCTTGAACATAGTAGGGAGACAGATTATTGGTCTGTAGTTTTCTGGTTTTGTTGTTTCATTTGATTTGGGAATTAAGATGGTTTTCCCCTTCGTGAGCCATTCAGGCATTGTCTCTGGCTCTGCTAGTATGCTGTTAAAGTGTTCAGCCAGCTTTTTGTGCATTCCTGTTAGATATTTCAACCAGAAGTTGGGGATCTTGTCATGCCCAGGTGCCTTCCAGTTGCTTAGTCTTTGCAGTGCCTGGGTGACCTCTTCAGTTGTTATGGGGGTCCAAAGTTGTTCAGATGCCGAGTTTGTTATTTTCATACTCCTTTTTTTTGGCTGTTCGTTCGCCGACCATATTTCTTTCCAGAATTCTTCCAATTCTTCTGCCGTTGGTGCTGCAGTAACTTCTATTTTATTTTTGCCCAGTTCTTGGTAGAACTTTTTGGGGTCGGAGTTGAACTTTTTGTTCTGTTCAAAGAAGCGTTCGCGTTTCTCGTACCGGCGGATCCTTTGAGCTTTGGCAAGGATATCTTGCTTCAGCTTTTCTTTCATCTACGTCAAATCTTTTTCTGTGATGTTATATTTGCGGAGCATTTTTGTTCTCTTTTTGTTGTTCAGTAGCGTTGCTTGTTTGCTGATTTCATTAAGAATCGACAGGTCTTTTCTAATTTTTTTTATTTTGTTTTGGATGTTATTTATCCACAGGGTTTGTTTGGGTGGTGGTACTCCTGTTTGGGATGGTTTGGGTGAGTATCCAGCTTCTTTTGTGGCTGCAGTGGCTGCTGCGTATATCAAGTCATTTAGTTCAGTGATATCACTTTTTTTTGTTTCAGTGGCTAGTTCAGTGATGGCTAGGTTTATGTTGTTTATAATTGGTGTTGTTATTGCGTTTATTTTTATTCTTGGGAGGTATGGTCGGTGGTCCATTTTGAGCTCTGTGGTTTTTAGTTCTTTGATTATTTTATTTTTTATATTATCATAATCATTAGGCTCCCCTTCGTTGTTTACATCGTGTTTGTTGGGAATGTTGCGTTTGTCTTCGTGTTTTACAGTTTCAGTGTTTATATTATTGGGCATTGTTGTGTGGCTTCTATCTACATTTTCCTGGTGTATTTTTTCTTTTAAATGTTCTATTCTATTTCTGATATTTTTTTGGCTTTGAGAATGTATCTTTGTACGTTAGCTAATTTATTAGGGTTCATTGCTGTATCCAAGTCTATATCTCTATTATTTTCCTTCCATATTTTATATGTATGTGTTGTTGTATTTTCATTTTGTGGGTAGAGCATTGCTGTGAAGTATGCGTGTAAGATAGAAATGTATTCCTCACGTGTCCATTTACGTCTTTTGGGTTTTAATTGCGGGACATGAGGTACAACGTCCGGCCCATTATTTTGACGGTCGTCATTTTCGTAGGGTACCGGTCCGTTTATTTCTGTTGTCACATTATTTCGCACGTGTAGTTTTTCGTACATTTTTTGTTGTAGGTTTAATGTACGTACCGCTCGATTGTTATTCTTGGGTTGAATAGTATCGGTGGCATTTAATTTCTTCGTAGTTCCTTTGTACATGGTGTTTGAGGTCGGGGATGATTGTGTTGTTCCACGCATGTTTACATGTGTTGTGTTAGAGGTGGAGATAATATCGAGTCAAAATACATCATTTCGTTTCGAAAATAGTAATAAATTTCAATTCATATTACTTACTCGGATATAGTCCAATTCTTTGTTAGTAAATCTTTGGCTCCATAGGGTGTCCTTGTTTTCGATGTTTGTGGATAGATTTCGGAGCTCTGTATTTTCCTTCTTACATCTTAAACGTCCCCGGTGTCCTCCCATCTTAAACGTCCCCGGTGTCCTCCTTATTATTATTATTATTATTATTATTATTATTATTATTATTACTACTACTACTACTACTACTACTACTACTACTACTACTATTATTATTATAAAGCAGCAAGCTGGCAGAACCGTTAGCATGCTGGATTAAATGTTTAGCAGTATCTTGCCCATCACTATGTTGTGAGTTCAATTTCAGTCAAGGTCAACTTTGCTTTTCATCCTTTCAGGGTCAATAAATTAAGTACCAGTTGAGTACTGGGGTCAATGCAATCGACTAGTCTCCTCCCTCAAAATGTTGAGGCCTTGTGCCTTATGTAGAAACGATTATCATTATTCTTTTGAATCAAGTCCGTTCTTATTCCTGGTAGAATTTATGTAGGTAGCGAGTTGCTACCTGTAACTTTAGGTATCCATAATCTTTCAATAGTCTTAAGGCCATCCTGATAATCTTTCCTGTCCCTAAGAGGCAAAAAGTTTCTGTATAAGCTCTACAGGGCATTCTATTCCAATATCTTCAACCATTTGTAGGCAACTCCACTTTTCCTTGTCTATTTTTGTTATGTCTGGTCTACCATTTTCTAGTTTCTTGTCCGTTTGAAGAGGAAAGTCCCACAGAATCTAACAATTCTCTGATTCTAGCACTCCTTCAAACTGATCTTCATACCATACATCTCCAGCTTCAAATCTCCATTTCTAGCAAAGCTTCCAGTGCAAAATTTTTACAACTTGGTTATGCCTCCATTTCTTACATTCTTGTGCCAACTTGGGACATTCTGCAACAGTGTGTGCCACTGTTTCATTCCAAGATCCAAATTATTATTATTGTTGTTATTGTTATTATTATTATTATTATTATTATTATTATTATTGAGTGAGAGAGCAGTGCATGCCATCAAAGTGACACTGGGGTAAAATATACGAAGCCCAATATACCCATCATGACTACCCGTCTGATAAAGGTACACCAGGCACATGCATCACAACCATATGTGCGCGACATGGTGATCTCATATCAAAATAAACAGCACATGACCTTGCAGGTGGGGCTCAGTTAGAATTTTCTTCAGGTTGAGTAGCCCATCCCGCTCAAAAGGTCCCTGAATAAGGGCTGTTTAAGGATGTTGAAAGAACCACCCATGTTTCCAGAGGTGAATTATTCAAACCCCAAAGAATCCCTCTCAACATATGGCTATGATGCTCCCCCACTACTTCTGCTCGTGATCAGAGATGCACATATCGTCAGCCACTAAGGGACATGCTCAACTGGTTAAGGTCCAACAACTGACAAGCAAATCTGTGGTATTGAGCAGAATATTTGCTGTAGCCCATCTTTTATACCAAGACAAAATAATGTACATGATAACACTTCCAATCAGTTAAGATCAGAAGCCATGAGAGCCACTGCCTGGTACTGCATCAGGGCATTTATTATTATTATTATTATTATTATTATTATTATTATTATTATTATTATTGTTATTATTATTATGATTATTATTATTGAGTGAGAGAGCAGTGCATGCCATCAAAGTGACACTGAGGAACGAATATACGAAGCCCAATGTACACATGTATCACAACCATATGTGCGTGACCTGATGATCTCATATCATGATAAACAGTGTAGGACCTTGCAGGTGGGGCCCAGTTGGAATTTTTTCAGGTCAAGTAGCCTATTCTGCTCAAAATGTCCCTGAATAGGGTTTGTTTAAGGATGTTGAGCAAAACACCCATGTTTCCAGAGGTGAATTACCCATACCCCAAAGAATTCCACTCAACACACGGCTATGATGCTCCCCCACTACTTCTGCTCTTGATCAGAGATGCACATATTGTCAGCCACCAAGGGACATGCTCAACTGGTTAAGGTCAAACAACTGACAAGCAAATCTGTTGTATTGAGCAGAATATTTGGTGTAGCCCATCATATTGTTATCATCATCATCATCATCATCATCATCATCATCATCATCATCATCATATTATTATTATTATTATTATTATTATTATTATTATTATTATTATTATTATTATTATTATTAATAAGGTGGTGAGCTGGCAGCATCATTAGCATGCTGGGCAAGGCTTAGTGGAATTTCATCCATCTTTATATTCTGGATTCAAATGCCACCGAGGTCAACTTTGCCTTTCATCCTTTTGGATTCAATAAATCAAGTATCAGTGAAATACTGGGGTTGGTGTAATTGACTAATCCCTCCCTGCAAAATTTCAAGCCTTGTGCCTATAGTAGAAAGGATCATTATTATTATTATTATTTGAGATGTCGTAAAGTATCCAGTATCATAATACTGCTGACTGAGGATATTGTGTGTACCAGTGGGGTTTGTACTGTCTGTCAAGTCAAAACAAGGACCTCAGACAGACAGTACTTTACCCAATATGTGTGCAGTTCCCATTAATGCTGACTTTTGCAATACATCTAGATTGTTGAGTATTGCTAAAGTTCCCAGATGTTTCTTCAGGTTGGGCAGTATTGTGAACCCAATGCTCCGATGACAATAGGAATAACCTTTATGGTTGACTCTCATAGCTGCCACATCTTAGTGATCTCAATTCTCAATTCTCCATACGTATCAATGTTTTCTCTTTCTTTCCTGATGATATGTCAATCTCCTGGTACTGCCATGTCGATTATTAGGCACTTTTGTTTGTCCCTCCTAAAGATTACTATATCCAGCCTTTGATGTTCTAACACCTTGTCTGTCTGGAAGTCAAAGTCCCAGAAGAGTTTGCCTTCTCCTTTTCCTCCATTTCCTCCATACACATTCTGGTGTATGTTGGTACCAAGCACCTGTAATCTCATATCCATATTTATGGCATAGTAGCCAGTGAAGGTTTTGAGCTACCTTGTCTTGTCTACGTCTGTACTCTTTCTGTGCAAGACTTTAACAAGCACTAACAATGTGAGTCATGGTTTCAACCCTCTTCCCACAAATTCTTCAGAAAGTTCATTGCACTTGCATAGAATATATTCTTTTCCGCTGAGTTGGTATTCAATGCCTGGTCTTGGGCAATGATGATTAGGCTTTCAGTATTTAATAAATATCATTATTATTATTATCATTATTATTATTATTATTATTATTATTATTATTACACTTGCCACACTAGTAACACCACAACTACTAACCTTAAAAACAACAGCTTCCCTAACAACACCATCAATATCAACATCACTCTCCTGACGTGAAGACAGACCACACTCAAAGCCTCACAAACAAGCATGGGTCAGAAGTTAGAAGCTTGACTTAACAAGATGGAGAATGAATATTTAAAATATTTAATCATATATCAAGCACATCAAGGCTAAGTTTAGCAGAGTCAATCAATAACACTAAGATTAACATGCAATTCAAAAATTCAACATTCATTTGTGTGTGTGTGTGTCATCATCATCGTTTAACATCCGTTTTCCATGCTAGCATGGGTTGCACAGTTGGACTGGGGTCTGGGAAGCCAGAAGGCTGCATCAGACCCCTATCTGATCTGGCAGTGTTTTTAGAGCTGGATGCCCTTCTTAACGCCAACCACTCCATGAGTGTAGTGGGTACTTTTTACTACCACTGGCACAGGGGCCAGAGGAGGCTGACAACAACCACGATCAGTTGGTGCTTTTTACGTGCCACTGGCAAGGAAGCCAGTCAAGGCAGTGCTGGCATCAGCCATGTTCGGATGGTGCTTTTTATGTGCCACCAGTATCACAACTGCAATTTCCATTTGATTTTCATTTTGATGTTGATGTACTTGACTCAATAGGTCTCCTCAAGCACAGCAGGTCGCCCTATGATCCAAGGTACTTTTGAATGGGCTGGGGCTGGCTATGCAAAGCTGTGCATATACATATATGTATATACATATATATATATATATATATATATATATATATATATACATATATATATATATATATGCATATATATGAGTGAGTGGACAAACTCATCTAGTAGAAGTTACATGTATTATTTATAGCAGTTTGATTTGGTTTCCATGCTACTTCAGGATCTGCAGGCCTCTAATGGAGCTTGACTCCTTCAAGCTTCTGGAATAACTAAATGAAGAGGTCCAAGAAGTTCAAGAAGGCTATCAGAAGATGGGCAGCTACAGGTCAAGGCGGCTCATATGGTGTTATAGTGAATAATGTCAATTAGTTACCAACACCAATTCCATCAGAAAAAGGGAGTTTCTTTGACTGCATGGTTGGACAGGAGATTGGTGACATCAGTGTATCTGGGTGTGGCAGTGGTAAGGCTGGTGAGTGTATGAATTTGTATGCATGTGTGCAAAACAAGTTTGTGTTTTGGAACCAGTATTATTTGCACTTCTTTTTGCTGTAATGCTGGATTATGCCTTTTCTGATGTATA
>NC_043015.1:25384411-25444411 GCF_006345805.1 Octopus sinensis
TCCAAGAAAATGTTACACAATTACAAACAAGAAAATAACAACAGGTGTCTTTCGATTAATAGAGACAAATCAAGTTTAGTTGGCATGTGTAGAGAGAAAGCCTTGAGGCAGGAACATAGCAGATGAACATAAGAGATGAAAGTCATGAGACAGGAATATAAGAGATGCTTTGCAGCCAGCAGTTGAGCCAAGTCATGTGGAAAGAAAGGAGAGAAGTAGGGGCAGAGGGTTTGAAAAATTAGGTGGAGAATGAGAAAGAAAGAAAATCAAAGGGACATAGAGAAGGTACAAGGGTGATAAACGAGGAAAAGTAGGTAGATTAAAGAAAGAGAAAGCCAAGAAATGTGAGAGAGAGGAAGTGAGAAAAACAAAAGAGGAAAGAAAGATGCAAGTAGGAGGGGGACTAAAAGAAAGAGTAAGAGAGTCGTACAGAATTTAGATACATATATATTTACAAGGTGAACAAAAGTGAATGTACACCGCTATAAATATATAAATAATAAAAATGGAACAAGAACGCAACAGACAACAATAAAACATCTGGACAGATAGATGATACAAAGATGGACAGGAAAAACAACAAAAAGATGGAAAAGAAAAACAAAAGGGTGGGTCATTCGTGGCCTTCTCTCCTCAGTCAAGTTTCCAGATTATCTTTTCAGTTTTGGCCGGTTACATTTGAGACTGTTCAAATCTGGCAGACCTCTAAAATCTAAGTTAAGAGCATATATAGATGAAGAAGACTCATCAAGCCAAGTAAAATCACATTCATGGCAGATACTGGTGTCATGCAAATGGCACCCATGCTAGTGGCACACAAAAGCACCCATTATGCTGTCAGAGTGATTGGTGTTAGGAAAGGAATCCAGCTGTAGAAACCATGGCAAAACAGACTGGAGCCTGGTGCAGCCTTACAGCTTGCCAGCCATGGTCAAACCATCCAACCCATGCCAGCATGGACAACAGACGTTAAATGATGATGATGAAGGATGATGATACACACACACACACACACACACACACACACACATGCATGCATGCAAATCAGTAGTATAGTCATGATTTATTTAAACAGAGCATCAATGGCCAGTTTGTTGATGTACAAGAAAGTCTTCCAGATTTTATATCGAATAAAATTATAACAATGGGTTGGTACCATTCAGTGTTGGAATAAAATGATTACAGAGTATTTGTTCGGGTCTGAAGTTCCAAGATCAAATTCTGTCATAGTTATGTTCACCTTTCAACATTCAGGGGTAGACAAAATAAAGTACCAGTTAAGTGCAGGCAATAGCTTGTTTCTTGGCCTGTACCAAAATGAAATGGGTTAGCATAATACTGCCAACAGAACACACACACATATACACATCCTACCATTTGCTAACACACACACACACTCTCTCTCTTTCTTTCTCTCTAAAGTCGACCCTGTTAAGTGCAAAGTGACAAGAGGAATCAACATAATAAAAGTGAATGGTATGATGCACAAGTGTATGTGCCACCTGCCACCTCCCCTGTACTTTCTTTGCAGCAGGGCATCTGTGCTTCCCTTCCATTATACTTCAATCTCTCGACATTTGGGATAAAGCTGCCTGCCTTTCCATTTCCCACCCACTTAATGGGGGGGGGGCTGTTTGTTTTGTGGGTTACTTAGCGACCCTGCTCTTGCCAGTGTTATGAAGAAGGGCACCCTGTACACCCTGTAGAGTGGTTATTAGTGTCACAGTCATACAAGCCGTCTCATTCGTTTCCAGCCAAAGAAATAGTGCCAAAGCAAACATTGGAGTCTAATGCAATCCCCCCTCGCCCTCGCCCATTGGCAGCCATCTAGCCTATGTCAGTTTTGAAGAGAAATGTTAAAAACATGATGATGAGGATGATGTAGATATAATGTGTGTGTGCGTGCATGTGTGTTTTAATGATTGTCATGGTATCTCAGAGATGTGCTGAAATACTTGTTCAAGGATAAGATCATATTTCTGTAATGAAATTCTTTTGATGCTTACTGACATGTAATCCTCAGATACATAACAGAAAACTCCATGTAATGATTTATGTAAATGTGTGTGTGCACTCACACTTATGTGCATGTGTGAGTGTGTGTGCTTGAATAGTTATCGTGACATCATTTCACCTCAGAAATGTAGTGCAACAACAGTGATAATATATCGATGACTGAGTCTCTTACTACCAGCCTGGGGCTATGATGATTCTGCTATGAGGATGTAACCATTCCAGTTTCATCTCATCATCTTACGTAAATTCCTTTGCCAACCCAATCACTTGCCCTACATCAACATTTGAATTAGCATCAGCCTTGGAAGCAAATTTTATTCTAAGCACATCTCACAGAGAAATATTTCTCCATACAGAAGTATTTCCATCCAAAACTAATTAAGGAAATACTCAAATAATACAATTACAAAAGGAGAAATATTACAGTTATGATGTCTTTGAGAGAAATAAAAGTTATCCAGATGTAAAGGTTTTGCCATAAACAGACACAAAATCATCCGAATTCTTAATCTCTGTATGATTTAATTAACCCGTTAACTGCAAAATTAAATTTCATGGTAATGATGTTAAATATCTACCAAAAAATAGAATTGGTATTTTCTACAACTCACAATGCCTCACTAAAACTTGACATATCTCAACAAAATATACTCAAAATTATGTGATTTTCCCATTAAAATGATTAATGAAAAAAGCATCAATGAATCCTAGAGAGGCTCTGTTTTGTTGCAGCTTTGGAAAATACATTTGTTTGAAGTTTTCAAGAGAAGGGATATGTTAGCTGATTGCTTCAACCCCAGCATCTGGTAGGTACTTTACTTTATAGACCACAAATCGTGAAAAAGAAAAGATGGTGCTAACAGGATTTGAAATCAGAATGATGACAAGGCATTGTTCTGATGCTCTAATGATTCCACCAGCTCACCACCACCACTCTGATGCTTCTGCCAGTGCTGTCCACACTTTTGGATGTGATGCCTGTTCAGTTGCCACAGGTCTATTGCATTTGTCAGCTGCATCAGGATACTGAACATACAAGTCAGGCCACCACTGTACACACAATCAATGCAAATGAACCAGCAATTAATAATATCAATATCAAGAACACAACTGCGGATTCATTTTACTTATGACTCCAGATAGATTTGAACTTAGAATGCATACTCTAACAATTCTGCCAAACCACCACATTGAGACATTCCTCAATTGTACAGTAGGATTTGAACTCACAATGCATAGGTCCACCATAATAAAAATCATCATAGTTTCAATGTTTACATTTCCATGCTGACATGATTCCAATGGAATTTGTTGAGGCAGTTTTCTGTGGCTGGATGCCTTTTCTGTCAACAACCCTCACCTGTTTCCAAGTAAGATAATATTTTTCCAAGGCCAGGCATGTTTTGTTTTAACAGAAGATATGTGATGAAAAATGTCAAGACAAGGCAACACTAACACACACACACACACACACACACCACAACAACAACAACTTTTTTCAGTTTCATAAAGCTTGATTAGCCTGGGTCTATAACAGAAGACATTTGTCCAAGGTGTCATGATGTAGGATTGAACTTAAAACTATGTATTTGGGAAGCAAACTTCATAACCATATAACCATGCCTGCCCCATAACTAAATATCACAAAAAAATTCTCACCCCACCCTACCCCACTCTTCCAAACTCCCACAGCAAGCCATTGTCAATCATACATTTAGCACATCGCTTAATGTAGGGCTAACATCTGAGGGTTAAGTGCCACGGCCTTTAGATATGGTGCAGTACTAACCTGTGAAGTGTTTTATGAACTGTTTACTGTTTTTTGAGACATCACCTTTGACCAACAAGTCAACAACCAGTTGACTCAATCAAAATATACGTTTCATGTGCTTTTCATTCCCTTGACAAGATGAAGACAATTTATTTCTAACATAACCAAAGCTTCCTGTCAGATTTCATAGAAAATTAATAATTCAGTAATAGTTTTCACAACTCTTAACACAGCTTCATTGTTTTTGCTTAAAACTTGGCAGATGCAAAGCTACAGAATAATGAGAAAAGTCTGTTGATTTGCCAGAGATTATTATTGTTGTTGTTGTTTTTGTTAAGACAAAGGTGATGAGCTGGCAGAATCATTAGAATGTTGGAAGAAATATGGTATTGTTTGATTATGCTCTGAGTTCAAATCCCACTCCTATAACTTCAGTTTTCACCCTTTTTGATGTGGATAAATTAAGTACCAGTTATGTGTTTGGGTCAATGTAATCAGCTAACCCTCCTGCCCTCAAAACGGTTGGCCTCATGTCTAAAACCACAATTCATTATTATTATTGCAGTGAGTTGTAGAATTGTTAACATACCAAAACAAAATGCTTAGCAGCATTTCAACTGTTTTTACATTCTGAGTTCAAATGCTGCCGAGGTCATCTTTGCCTTGCATTCTGTCAGGGTTGATGAAATAAGTACCAGGGCTGATATAATTGGCTACCCCCAATTTCCCCAAAATTTGCTGGCTCGGTGCCAAAATTTGAAAGTATTACAGTGAGGAATTGGTAGAATCTTTAGTGCTTTGGACAAAAATGCTTTGTGGCATTTATTTTGGTGTTTTACATTACAAGTTCAAATCTCATCAAGGCCAACATTGTCTTTTGTCCTTTCAGAATCAATAAAATAAAGAATGGTCAAGAACTAGAGTCAAAGAAATTGATTTGCCCCTCTCATCAAATTGTTGAACTTGAACCAAAATTGAATTTATTATAATTGTTGCTGTTGTTGATTGTTGTGTGAATGATCATGTTTTGTAGTGTTCTTCTTAGAAATCATTTGAGTAGAAATAATTCTTCCTCTTAATAAGGCAGGCTTTGGTGGTGTGGTTAAGGAGCCTGCTTTGCAGCCATGTGATTTCAGCCTTGTGTAACAGCCTCAGGAAATGTCTTCTACAACACTCCTGGGTTGACCAATGCCTTTGCCAGATGGAAACTGTTTAGAAGCTTGTAGTGTGTGTGCATGAATGTAAGTGCGTACGTGTGCATGTGAGTGTGTGTGTATGTGTGCTGGTTTTACCCCACCACCATCCATTTTGGTTCATTTACATCCCCATAACTCAGTAGTTTGGCAAAAGAGTATGACAAACGTTAAGCACCAGACTTAAAAACTAGGTACTCGAGCTGATCTGTTCAGCTAAAGCCCTTTAAGGTGATGCCCCAGCATGGCCACAGTCCAATGACTGAAGCAAGTAGGAGATAAAAGATACATCGGTTTACAACGTCTATGTCTCGTGGTGTTCAGTTGAGAAGCTTTACTCAGATATTGACTGTATTACCACATTACAAGTATTGCGTTTGTCTTAGACAATTGTATTAAATTATGTGGCAACACTAACACAAAAGATATATCTGAAAATTATAGGTTTATCTATAAATTTGAAATTTAGAAACGATATATATATATATATATATATATATATATATATATATATACATACAAACAAATAAACCAAACCAAAAAGGAGATAAGGATTCTCAACTAATTATGGGTATTTGTGTTATGATTGATGCCATTGTGCAAGTAAATTTCATTTCTATGTTTGCACATATACACACACAGATATATGTGTGTGTGTGTGTGTATGTATATATATATATATATATATATATATATATATATATATATATACATATGTACATACATGTATATGCGTGTGTGTGTGCATATATGTATATGTTAGGTTTTATATTATTTTGCTAAAATTACCAGACACCATATTATGCTTAATGACAAATTGGTATTAAATTCTAAGATAAAGGGATTTATTTTTTCTTTTTAAATAAGGAAAATGATTTATCTTCATTTTTTCTTTTTGAACAAATTTCAAATAAAGAGCAATATAACAACAGACCATTAAATGTCTTATTCTTTCCTTATATTGCGTATATGTGTGTATAAAATATATATATCTGTATTATACATATAGAGCTCTATAGACATATACATATTATATAATACATATTTATTACACGTACATCCATAAAAATATAAACGTACACATGTATACTTATATATTGTATGCACACGTACACACAATATACATATATATATATATATATACACACATTTATACATGCTTATAAACATATACACGCAAATAAGTACACGCATGCCCCTATATATAGATGCATATGTGTGTGTGTATACACTCATGTACCCAGATATATAAACGCATGCTAACATACATACGTTTGTCTTATGTGTGTATGTAGGCATCTCCGTTCTTTCCCTAATAACCAGTCATATTGTTTCAAGTGATACAGCTTACATCGACAACAATCATGCCAATTCTCACAAAAGGATCCTTTCTTCCTCCCCACATGTCTCTTATCAATTATATTCTTTACCTCATTCAAAGAATTGCACAGTTTTCTTTTGTGAAAGCAATTATTGCTCCTCCTCCTTTTCCTGTTCTTCAATGGTAAGAAACCCTTGCAGTCATCGGAAATATACTTCTGTGTATATATTCACAGTCAACAGAAAGTTGTCTGTGACATGTTCAACGGAGGGTGAGTGGTTACACACACACATTGTAGTTAGAAGTGTGAACTGACAATGGTTGGAGATGAAACATTCTGTAGCACCACCAATCCAAGCGACCACAGTATTCTTGGAATGGTATAAGCAACAGCAAACAATAGCAAGTGCAATAATAGTAGTACTGGTGAGGATGGTTGTGTTGTTAGATGTGGTGTCTGTTTTAGGCACAAGGCCAGACATTTTGAGGGAAGGAAGAGGCTCAATCAATACCATAATACTTCACTAATTAATTTTTTTCCAGATGGAAATCAATGACCACAGCAGTTTACATGGCTTCCAAATTTATGTCTATGGCAGGCAACAACCATCTAGATTTTTCTTTTCCATGCTCAGTGTTGTTACCAATGTTACTAATATCTTGTCTCTCCATCCTTCAACTCCATTTTACTTACTGGCTGGCTTGAAATTCTGAAATTATTTTCAATTCTATTAAGGAGTGGAATGGATAATTTCCTGTAAGTCAGTCTGCTGCAAGGCCCCAGCAGACAAAATGGAAATGGTGTGGCCCCACAGGATGGTGAGGAAGATATGCAAGAAGAGCCACTCAGATGCACTTGTGGATAGCCATCTCTGCCCTGAAAACAGTGAGCAGGGACACGGTCTGGGGGCTGAGAACACCTGAGACGGATTCTATGAGTGTGGGTTCACCTGTCACAGACTCAGCCCCATACCAGTCAGAGAGCAACAATCATGTTTTTCTCAGCCTGACCAACAGTGGAACCTGGGCTGGTAGCTGACCACACCATGTCACAAGACGTCACAGATGTGGCATCCCAGATGAGGAGCCTACTGTCACAGAATGGGAAAATTGTCATATTTCCAAGTTTTATACTTGTGGGATAAAAGGAAAAGCTAACACCTGTAGGGATCCAGACTCAGGGAGTAAAATAGCCACAACAAATACCATAAAGGATTGTCCTGATGATTTAATTGTTCTGTCCCCTCATCACTCTTAATGATTCTTTCTCAGACACTAGGCCAGCAATGCTGAGGTGAAGGGGAGACTGGTAATTCATTATATTGACTCCTGTGGGGATGAAAACCAAAATTCACCAATTCCATATGATAGTCACAGATCACCAAGAAGTTGTATTTCAGTTCTGTTGAAAGTCAACAGTGTTCACTGCCCTACAATTTAGACCATCACCATTAAAGCCACAGAGTACTTTACCCATAAATTATCAAGATGGTGTGAGTGTATGAGTATATATATATATATATATATTAATAATAATAATAATAATATGACAACAAAAGAATGAAAGAGACCTCAATATTATGTAAATAGAGGAATTTATCTATAATATATGACAATTAGTTGGTTGCCATAATAAAACTCAGAGTTATATATACATATGGGTGTGTGTGTGAATGTGCATGTATGCGTTTCATGTGAGTGTGAATGAGCATATACATATATGCACATGCACATGGGTGTGCGTGCGTACATGTGTATGTACATGCATGTATACACGGATTCTATGAGTGTGGGTTCACCTTCTTCAAGTATTTTTACTTTCTCCCTATTCACATAATTTCCTTTTATTTAATGGTCATTCTCATTGCTCTTTTGTCTGTCTTAATAATGGTCATCTTCATAGTAATTTCTCTTTATCTAACGGTCATTTTCATAGCATTTTTGTTTGTCTTAATAACAGACTTCTGCCTGGACATCCGAAACTCTGAGTTTTATTATGGCAACTGACTAATAGTCACATATTATGTTATAGATAAAATCCTCTATTTACATAATACCGAGGTCTCTTTCATTCTTTTGTTTTCATATTATTATTATTAATATATATATATGCTAAACGGTGATGATGATGATGATGATGATATATATATATATATATATATATATATATATATATATATATATATATATATATATATTAATAATAATATATGAAAACAAAAGAATGAAAGAGACCTCGATATTATGTAAATAGAGGATTTTATCTACACTCACACACAAACATATACAGATAGATAGATAGATTGATAGATATGTTTCTTTATTAGCCACACAGGGCTGGACACAGACAGGAAAAATTACAAAGTAGAGCTTTTCTTTTTGGGGAGAAAAAAAAGTGGGGTAGGT
Source organism: Octopus sinensis (assembly GCF_006345805.1). NCBI lineage: Eukaryota > Metazoa > Mollusca > Cephalopoda > Octopoda > Octopodidae > Octopus > Octopus sinensis. The sequence continues at coordinate 25,393,119 of NC_043015.1, forward strand.
TTTCGATTAAAAGGGATCGTAAAAAGGAAAAAAGAAAATGATCAGGTTCATATGATTATTATCAAGGTGGCTTCGTTATTCATACATGCCATCCTTGCTACATTCACCCATCTTATTTGAAACATTCGCTAGACAAAACTTGCCTCTCTACTCTCACTTTCCTTTTCAAGAGGTACTTGAAGAAGTTGATGAGAGATTGACCAGAGAGGAAAGTGTTTGTTTCTAATCCTTTCAGACGTGTGTGTGTGTGTGTGTGTATCTGCATTGCATTCCAACAGAACAATGACAAGAGTATTCATGGGTTTTAGGGTTTTAGCAGCAAAAGCAATGTCTGATCTCAGTTTCTATTTGAAACTTTCTTCTTTTATTTGTATGAATTTGTACAATGAACTTCTTTCTTGCTTATATCCAGCATTTCTAATAAGAACCAGTTTGAGTGCAAGTGCTAAGCTGTCATGCTCAACTTGTCACATCCAAGACGCTCTGCTGGATCATGAGCGGGAGTGCTGGCAGAGAGGATCTATGTATCTTCTTGGAAATATAGGCACCTTAAACAATTAGCAAAAGCATGCTACATGCTGCCAAATCAGCCTTGATTCCCACACACGAAAATTATTAAATTTAACCCTTTTTGATTTCAACTTATCTGAGACTGCCTCGGGTTTTATGGCACAACCTGTCACTTTTAAAGGGATCTAAATTAAAACATTTCATCAAAGTGCTGCTCAATAATGACCAAAGTTATTTAACTAAATTCTTCATTATTTTCATAAATAAAGGCAGTGTACCAACGGAGAAATGTGGTTAAAAAGGTCAACAGATGCCAAAGAGAAGCTTATCAGTCTGGCACCGCTCAGCAACGGAGGAGAGCGAAGAAGAAGCCAACAGCAGGAGTGAGACAGTCTCTATTGCTAATTGATCCAGAAACCTCAGGTTCTCAATATCAGCTACATGTGATGGCAGGTGGTATGTCTGCTGTGTTCGTCTGACATTGAATTCATCGCAGGCAAACCTCTGTTCAGTCATGTGGATATGATTCTTAATTGTTCTGCTGTTTCACCAGTTCTGTTAGTGTTGGACAACAAACAAACAGACAAAACATTCTGAGCAACACTGAACACATACACACACGAGCATGTGTGTATATGTGTGTATATATATAAATATAAATATATATTTACGTGCAGAAATATATACACACACAAGCACATAGACACACGTAAGCATATATATATATATGTATAGACACAAACAAACACACAAGGACACACTCACACAAGGATGTACATGTACACAGATACACACAAGCACACATACATGTGCACAAACATATCCATGAACACAGACATATACAAGCATATTCAGCACAGACACACACACCCCTGCATATATATATATATGTCCGTAAGTATCTACACACATACACACACCAGCACGTTGACAGGTGCAAGTAAGTGTGTGTGTGTGTGTGTATGCGTGCGCAACCATGTTTAGTGAATCACACACAAAAATCTACATGCCGGCTTGAAACTCATACACACTTGCATGTGTGCACAAAGATGCATGTATATGCATTAGACACACAAATAAATCAAAATACAAATACTTAATCAGATACACACAAAAAAGAATATTAAAAATTATCACAAATAGTTTCAGAAGCACGCGCGCGCGCGCGCACACACACACACAGAGTCAAGCACGAGTGCACATACACACACAGATATTCTAGCATGTATACACAGTGAAACACACTTAATGCTCATGTATACAAATACACCCCACCTCAAACACGATCATATGCGATAGACACACACACACACAGACTCCAGAGTCTTCACACAAGCATACATCTATGCAAACGCATGCACACACACATACACACACACTCAACAAACTAAAGCATGCACACATACATACAAATACACTTATATGTACATATACACACAGACTTCAGCACGCACACACACACATATATTCAAACGAATGGCCATTTATGTTTTGTTTTTAGTTTCACTTTATTTCACTGTGTTGGTGTCTCCTCACGACGACATTACATGAAATGGTGGGAAGTGTATAATTTTATGTGGTTAATGAGATCGTCTTAATTACAATGCCTTGGTAGAAAGAGAGAGAGAAAGAGAGAGAGAGAGAGAGAGAGAAAACAGATAATAACTGGTGATTTGAGGTACTTCAGTCTGGGTACTGTCGGAGTTTTATAGCTGGAGGATGGCGGTGGTGGTGGTGGTGATGGGATATTGAGAAAGAACAACAGAACTGAGAAAGTAAAACATCGTTCAAACAACATATAGAGAATAGGGGTTAGGGGTGAGGTTGAAAAAGAGAGAAAGAATAAGAGAGTGAAGGGAGAGAGCCAACACACACACACACGTGTGTGTGAATGAATGAGGGAATGAGTTTCCTAAAAAGAGAAGGCTGGAGAGGAATCAGAGAATGGAGACGAGAGGGATGGCTATACACAGACACAGACACATGTATATATAATATTCATACAGCAATCTATATGTATGGGTGTGTGTGTGGAGAGAGAGGGGTGAGGAGGAGAGAAGTGGTGGACAGGAAGACAGTGGCTGGGAAATGGACAGAGGAAAAAAAGAGGAACAGAGAGGGAGGAGAGATTCTGAAGGGGGAAGCAGAGTGAGTGAAGGTGGAGGCAGAGATTGTGAAGAGGGGGCCAGAAAGAATGAAGGAAAGCAGAGAGAGTGAAGAGGGGAAGGGCAGAGAGATGAAGAGGAGAAGAAAGAGAGTGAAGAAGGGGGCAGAGAGGAAGAAAGAGAGGGAGCAAAATAAGATAGAAATAGAGACAGAGAGTGAGAGAGTGAAAGACAGTGATTGATAGAGAGAGTGTATGAGACAGTGACAAACAGACAGACAGAGAATAAATGAGAGAGAGAGAGAGAGAGAGACAGAGGGAAGGAGGAGAGGAAGAGAGACAAGACATTTTCTGTATTGTCAACACATACAAATATGACATAATAAAGCCCCCCCCCCGCTGCACACACACACACACACACACACAATGCAAATATTAAAACAGACAATCGATCTGTTCAGAGACATCAAAAGAGAGAGAAAGAGTGAAATTGAGAGAGAATAAGAAAGAGTTATCTATTTGTGCGATATGTGTATGTGTGAGAGAGAGAGAGAGAGAGACGAGAGAGAGAAGGGAAGGGAATATTCAGTGTCAACACCTAAAGGAAACAATTTACTGATATGTTGATAAAGAGGAAAAGAACCATACATAGATATAAATATATATATACAGACATATATATATATATATATATATATACAAAGCATACACTATATATAAACATATATATATCTATATATAAACATATACATATATATACACACATTCTACCAGTAATATTTTTCATGCAAAATTGTCTGACCTCTAGTTGTTAATCGGTTTATTACTCATCATTATGTGCTGATAATTTCTCTATTTCTCCACCGTCCCCCCTAAATATCCCTTTATTATTATGTGCTGCGATAATTTTGCCCGTCCAAGTCATCGCTCTCTCCCCTATCAACCTTCGCGTATTCGCGGCGCGGCCGCCCTACCCACACCCACCACCAACACCAATACCGGATATCTCTATTTTGCTCCATCTATACCGGATGTCGTTTCTCCCACCACCATTATAGGTGTCTACTCTTTGAACCCCCCTTCTTCAATACGCTATTTCACCATGCATTACCCCTCTCTCGATATCCTACGTTCTACTTGCCTAGAACCTGTCATCATTTCTCTGAACCACCCCTCCCACTGGTGCTCCCCTATATTTCTGCACCCCCCCCCACATAAAAAGCACCATCCGAACGTGGCCGATGCCAGACCCATCTGGCACCCCAGACCCATCTGGCACCTGTGCAGGTGACACGTAAAAAACACCCACTACACTCGCGGAGTGGTTGGCGTTAGGAAGGGCATCCAGCTGTAGAAACACTGCCAGACTAGACTGGAGCCTGGGGCAGTCCCGAGCTCCCCAGACCTCGGTCGAAACCGTCCAACCCGTGCTAGCGCGGAAAACGGACGTTAAACGATGATGATGATGATGATGATGATGATACACATATATATATATAAAAGAGTAGACAAATTGATTGTGCACTAAGCAAGCACACACACACACACACACACACACACACACACACTTGTACCCTCTCAAACTACACTTACACACGCAACACAGACATTAAAAAAAAGAACCAGAAAAGGTCCCCAAAACACAAAGAGTTAAGTGATTACCTAAATGACAAATAAAAATGGATCATGTGATGCTTTCTTGCTGTTAATCAATTTCAGAATATAAATGTAAAACTGTTTTATAATACAAAACCAACAAAGATAATATAAGTATAAATATATACAAGCAAAAGTGAGTTGTAACATCATTGTAGATTATTATTATTGATTTTTTCTTTTTCTTTTTTTTATTTTCCCCTTTGAAACATGGCAAAACTTAGAATCGGTTGCTTGAATGTGAGAGGCCTCGGGTCACCTTGGAAACAGGGTCACCTGTTAAACGACCTGAGGTTTCATGATGTGGATGTAGCAGCCATCAGTGAAACCAGGCTCTCCGACCCGCAGGAACTCGCAGCCCTTTTCGGCGGATACGAGATATTTCTATCTCCGTGTCGGCCGGGAGCGGGCAGTGGTGGTACTGCGGTGTTGTTTCGGAAGGGCCTGGATTTTAAAATAAGGACAGTCTTCCTGGATCCGGAAGGTAAGTTGGTGGTCCTCAACGTAGACGGTAGTAACAGCGGTGCTTTCAGACTGCTGGCTGCCTACGCTCCGACAGGAGCAGGGCAGTCGGATTATTTCAAATGTCTGGAAGTTTTCCTGGGAACGTCACGCACTCTAGTGCTAGTTGGGGATTGGAACGCTGTCTTAGACGAACGTTTCGATCGGGTGGGCAGGGGAGCATCTGATAGGAGAGGAGGAGGGTGCAAGAACCTCGCCAACCTACTCGGACGCTTTCAGCTGTCCGACAGGTTTCGACTAGACAACCCGAATGTGCCAATGTGGACTTGGACCAATCGCATCGGATTGTCTAGATCATACTTAGATAGAGTGTTTTGTAGGCCAGCAGATAAGGACAGCATAGGGTGTCCACAATTCCACCTAGTCGACTACACGGACCACAAATTATTGATCTGTACGGTCGACTTAGATAGGCTACATAGACAGGGACCTGGCTACTGGAAGCTGAACGTGTCGTTAACGGCATGCAAAGCTTACTGAGACCGGATTAGTTTATTAGTTAAGCGGGCACTCACGGGGGCAATCATCAACAACAACTGGTGGTTTGCCCTCAAGAGAGCAATTAGAGTAGAGTCGATTAGGTTTAGTAAGACTCTAGCTATTGAACGTAGGAAGAGAGAGCGGGATTTAGTTAAGAAGCTAGACGAGGCTCTTGAGACTGGCATCGCGACCGACATGTTGGCGGCAAGGTTGGCCCTTGACCAACACTTTGACGCCAAACACGAAGGCTGCGTTGTCAGAGCTAAGGCACGTTCGCTAAGCGGGGAGGGGACTAGAGCCGCTCGATGGGCCCACGTGGCAGAGGCGAAGCGAGGCAACAAAGCAACCATTCGGTCTTTGGTGGACCAGAACGGGCGCGAGGTTACCGAACCGAAGCAGATGTGTACGGTGTTTCAGCGGCACTTTGCTCAACTGTTTGGGATGAGCGGTGGAACGCACAATGGTGCAGACTTCGGTGTGTACCTGGATGGCCTACCGCAACTCTCGGACAGCGAGGCAGAGTGCTGCGAAGGACCGATATCTGCCTGGGAAGTGGAGGAAGCGATGAAGAGTTGCACGAGAGGTAGATCGCCGTGTTTGGATGGTCTGCCCTACGAGCTTTACACTTCAATGCCAGACTTGTTTGCGGGCCTGTTGGCAAACGTCTACTGCAACTGGCAGCAAAACGGAAGAATTCCTGCTTTTGTCTGTCGAGGGGTTGTGGCTTTGCTAAAAAAGGACCCAAACAAGGGGGACGTTATAGGGAATTTTCAGCCCATCACTCTGCTCAATGCAGAGTTGAAGATTTTGGCCAAGGTGCTAGCCAAGAGATTGGCGCTTGTCGTGGACAAGCTGGTCGGCAAGACGCAGACATGTGCTGTACCGACCAGGTCGATACACGACAACCTCCATCTCATGCGCTACATCATAGAGAGGGTGGGTAACGACGCTGGCGCGGGTGGGGCTTTGATCAACTTAGATCAGAGTAAAGCCTACGATAGGGTCGACCATCGGTACCTGGTAGCTGTTCTCAAGGCAGCCAGCTTCGGTCCAGTCTTCCGCGGGTGGATCGCTGCTTTATACAGCAACATCTGCTCGGTGATACGGGTGAACGGTCACCTTTCGGAACAGTTCGACATCTCGCGTTCAGTCCGCCAAGGATGCCCTCTCTCCTCCTTCTTGTACATATTGACTCTCAAACCATTACTGCTCAAGTTGGGGGCTTTGAGGGGTATCCCACGCAATCTAGGAGGCGGAAACAGCATGTCTGCCTATGCCGACGACATCACCGTGATGGTGTTGAGCCACAGGCACATTGGCCTGATTGGCGAGACACTAAACGAGTACGAAGTGGTGACAGGGGCAAAGATTAACGCGGAAAAGTCTGTGAGCTTGCAACTGGGCACCTGGAGAGGCAAGCCCATGCCGTCCAACAGCGTCGCAGGGTGGCACGTCTCACCCAGAAATGGGCCGAGAGGAAGCTGTACCTGAAAGGTCAAGCGGAGGTGGCGAATGCATACATCGCATCCGTCATCTATTACCTATTTCTTTATTACCCACAAGGGGCTAAACATAGAGGGGACAAACAAGGACAGACATAGGTATTAAGTCGATTACATCGACCCAGTGCGTAACTGGAACTTAATTTATCGACCCCGAAAGGATGAAAAGCAAAGTCAACCTCGGCGGAATTTGAACTCACAACGTAACGACAAGCGAAATACTGTTAAGCATTTCGCCCGGCGTGCTAACGTTTCTGTCAGCTCTCCGTTTCTGCTAACGTTTCTGCCATCTATTACCACTTGACCGTCGTCCCTTGTCCCCACCGCTGGTTGGCCAAGCTGGTACGCTTGCTCTTCAACTTTTTGTGGAAGGGTCAGGTGCCACTGGTCAGGCGATCCATCTGCTGTCAACGACCGCTGAACGGAGGCCTTGGCATGCTGTGGTTACTGATGTGCAGACATGCGCTCAGGCAGCGACATCTCAAGTGTTTCCTAGACAGTGATCAGGTGTGGTCGTCTTTTGTCAGATGCGACTTTCCGCAGCTCGTCTCTTTGACAGAGCTGCAGACCTGGATCAAATGTAGACTGAGAAAGGGCGCTTAGCACCTCGAGTGCCGTCAAGCTCTCTCTACCCTCCCCCAGGCGGTCAATGCGATCGGTTTTAGTTCCACTCTAGCGTTCTATAGAGGGTTAGTGGAGGAAAAATGCGACGACGTTCTCGGGGAAACTCTAGGCATTGACGATAACGAACTGAGTGGTCTGTTTGGGAGGACTTTCGGCCCGGGGCCGATGGACAATTTCCAGAGGTCGCTCGCCTGGCAGTGCTACTGAGGGGCTCTGCCTGTTCAGGATAAACTCTACCGGCATGGAAGCGCCGTCAGCCGAGCCTGCCCGAGGTGTTGCCAGGACGACGAAACCGTTCTGCACGCACTCGTTCAGTGCCCGAGTATTGCTGAACTATGGGTTTATGTCGAACAGCTACTGTCACGTGTAGGACGGATCCGGCTATCGGCCGAATCCATAGTGAAGATTGCCCCGCCGACCTTTAACAAGGGGGGGGGGGCGAGGCCGTTTTCTTGTGCCTAGTGGCTGTGGCGAAAGAGGTTGTATGGTGGACCCGTTTGAAAGGGGTAAAGTCAGACACTTTCCTCTTTGGTCAAGGCCTCATCAACTTTTTCAAGTTTCACTTGAAAAGGAAGATGAGGTTAGAGAGGAGAGTGCTGTCCGATAGCAAGTTTTCTGAAAGGTGGGTGAATTGTGCGAGAATGGCCAGTATAAATGGACCAGTTCTCAGGTTTCGCCTGTGATTCAAAAAGGTAATATAAAAGAAGAAAAAGGACTCTCTACTCCCCTTTTTGACCAGGCTCCCGTTGGCTTTTATGGGGTTTTTTTCCACCAGGAACCTTTCGAAGCACCTCCCCTTATTGGGAGTTTTTCGTTGTTATATTATTTGATTGTTACAATGTTTTACACGATTTTTTCACAAATGGACAAAACCCTTTGTAACCTTTCGTCCTGTTTTGTCCCTTTATGTTTTCTAATCATGTGTGTGAGCCCTTGTGGCCAATAAAAGGAATAAATTATTATTATTATTATTATCATTACTATTATTATTATTATTATTATTATTATTATTATTATTATTATTATTATTATTATTATTATTATTATTATTATCATTATTATTATTATCATTATTACTATTATTATTATTACTACTACTGTTACTATTATTACTACTATAACTACTACTACTGTTATTGTTATTATTACTACTACTACTACTACTACTGTTATCGTTATTACTACTATTATTATTACTACTACTATTATTATTATCATCATGATTATTATTATTATTATTATTATTATTATTATCATTATGTCAGCTATAGACTTGTGTGAGTTAATTGCTAAAACTTTACCATGTTGCTCAATTTAAAAAACATCAACATCATCATCAACATCATCATCATCATCATCAAGCATTAGCAATTATGCAGATGCTTTTAACAATCCTCCTCCTCGTCATCATTGTCACCATCCTCAGCACAATTTGTCTTGCGACCACCACAACGGCCATCACCATCATCACCATCATCGACCTCACCTTTGTCTGTATTACACCACTTGGCAATTTTTCTCGACACCCTCCAATCTGTGAAACACAATCTTCTTTTTCACATTTGGATTATTTTTGATTTGTTTTTATTTTTTTTCCATTTTAAAGAAGACAACCTTCATTGACGATGGAAACAATATTTGCATAAAGGTAAAAAAATATAGAAAAGAGAATGGGGAATTTTAGAATTGTGTGTGTATGTGTGTGTATCGCACAATACACTGTAGATGAGTGAAACTGAAATATAATTAAATATTGTGAAACCTCATTGTGGATTAAATAAAAATGTAAACACATTCCCTGTTACAGATGTCATTAACATTTAATGTCCATATTCTATGTTAGCATGAGTTAAATGGTTCATCAGGAATGGACATGTTTTAGGATTGCATTCTACTCCAATGTCTGCTAGGTATAATTTCTATAACTGGAGGCCCTCACCAATGCCAATCCCATTACGGTGTAATGGGTGCTTTCTTTTGAAAATACTACCACCAGTGAGGTTGCCATGTAGCTTGCAAGGCTAATACCTCTTAACTGGATTGTGTTAAGGTAGAGAGGGGTGTGGTTTTACGCTAAGAGATGAGGGGTTAAAATAATGTGAAAGAAAGCCCAAAGTAGAAAAGGATTCTTGGTGTGGAAGAGTTGCATGGTCACTCTTGTTTATAGAAGAGAAGATTGGGAGGGAGCAGGTGGAGTTGGAAAAAGAGATAAAACAAGTGGTGACGATGTTTCAGGATGAACCTCAAGGTATGAGGTGGGGAAGAAGTGAGTTGGGGAGAGATGGACCAGGTTTGTGGATGGAGGGAATGAGAGATGCTTTCAGGTGGGAAATGAGTGAGTTTGGTGATTGAGGTAAGGGTAAATATATGTTGGCAGCAAGTTAGGGAAGCATGTGGAAAAGAGGGGAGGAGTCACCTGGTGTATTCTCTCATACTTCATTGATTGCCCTTAAAAGGAGATGTATCTGGGGCTTCTTTCACTAATCAACAGAACAGGAAACTGTGGATATCAACCAGCTATGAAATGCTCCAAAAAACATGCCTCCCTGCAGTTATCTTCACATTTCTCTTCTTTTATATGAATATAAACTATGTTATATATATACCTTATTATTTTAATGAAATGAATTCCCCCAAAATACTAGGTATTGAACCAGTATTTCCTTGGATGTAAGCATCCCTTCATGAGGTAAATGCAACCTCTAATCAAATGTGTGTGTGTGTGTGTGTGTGTGTGTGTGTGTGTGTGTGTGTGCTGCTTTGTTGCTGTTATGTTCTGAATTTCAGGTGTTGGTGGTGAGCTTTAAGTAAAGACCAAGTTCCACATTCATTCTGTTTCTGTATTTGGGTTGGTCATGAATGGATTGTCATACATTACTTGGTTGCCCAGTGCTGACTCTATCTGGTCGATTGACTTGTTGGAAATAGCAGTCAATTGTCTCCTTGACTCGTATCTGACTGACCATAACTAGTATGCTTGTAGTCATAGATCTACTTGAAACAAGGTTGTCTGAGGCCTGAAGAACAGCAATGCTAAAGCATGTAGTCCTAGATACTCTATAACAACAACATCAACAACATTAGTAATGAACCATATTAGTAAAAAATGGAAAGGTGTAGCAACTCACATTAACTTTCGATTCGTCCAAACGTTTATATTTCTGAAAAGTCATGAAGTCCTCATCTTTTTCAGCTGTCAATGTCAACCATTCTTCCAGTTTAGTTTTGTTGATGTTTAGAATTGTCCGGAACTTGTCAATCTCCTCACCAAGTTTGAATCTAAGATTCTGAAAAATGAAATGAAATAAACTGAGTGTGCATATCTTGAGAGAAAATTAACCATTGTGAATGTAACATAAAAATTACAAGAGGAGTTTACGGTGAGCTCAATTCCTATATTGAGCTGGACAAAGAACTGATACACCATAAATAGCAAACAATTTCGGACAAGCTTTTTGTCCTTCAAGTAGAAGTTGATGATGACCTTAAAATGGAAGATAGTGACCCTCATCTTTCCAATAATTCTCATTTCACCCCTCTTCAAACTGTTGCCATCATCTTTTCTGACTAGAATGTATTCTACTGTGTATCTTCATAAGTTGTTATTTTGTTGCATTCTTTGTTCTTTTTATTGTTTTATTTTTGTAAAATATTCATCAGCATGCCTTATTACAGAAGCCTAGCACAATGGATTCTGTTAAACAATTTGGTTAACTGAACCAATGAGCTAGGCTTCTGTGAAAAGCCTACAAAACACGGGACTAAATAAAACTGTTTTAGATAATAAATATATGTGACTCCTATTAAGCACATTAATAAATCAATTTTAATCAGCAGCTAGGCTCAGTTGTAGTGAACAAGAATTTTTAGATGACAACATTGAAATCTCAACGATTTCATCTTTGGTGCCTTTTCTTTGACAGACTTTGTCTATAGATAGTGTGCCTGCTAGCTAGTTAGTGCTCATGGTATAGCTAAAGCCAACTCACCTGTCAGTTTTGACTATGGAATCTAATGACTTCAGGCCACTTGTGGCTATTCTCATTGTGGACACACAATAACTGACCATCTTGGTCTTTCCATCGTTTGTCACAATGAAAACATTTTTGTTAACAATGATAAATGTTTAGTATTTGGAACTTGATGTAGACTTTTGTTGTTCTCTCAACGAAACCAAAATATTCTAAGTATTTCTATATGAATATGGAACTATGTACATGTATTATATATAGATATATGTTTATATGTGTAAATGTGAATATTAAATATGTGCAATGTGAGTATAGAGATGTGAGCATAAAGATCTATTTCTGTACCAATTTGAGTATGTATGTGAGTATCCTACAAATGTGTATATGTGTGTGAGTGTATGAAATTGAGTCAATAAAAATGTGTATGTGCATATCAATTATTTTGTTTTTATTTGAGTATTTCCATGGATGTGAATACTGGATGAATATATATATATATATATATATAGTGTGTGTGTGTGTGTACCCATGTGTGCAGTAGAATGAGAATAAGCTAACACCTGTATGTACACATAATTAAACACCTGTGAAAATAGAACTTACTGTCTGAAGAGTCAGCCATTGTGAATGGATGAAGGCACCAAATTTTCTAAAATCAATCCACCTACGCCTCGAATCCATATCCCTACTTTTTTCATTATAGATTAATTGATTTACCCAGAATCAATAGAACAAATGAAGTTTTTCTCAAAACAATTTACATGATAAAACTCTTTCCTGAGATTCCAATGCCCAATATTCTATTATTATGAAATAGCAGCAGCTAATACACCCAAAGCCTTCCCTGTTTGGTATATTCACCCAGGTATGCTAAACAGAAGCTTAACTCCCAGTATTTAATCAAAGCCAAGAATCAAATTCAAACATTTTTCTTGACATCCATCAAGAATTCCTCGTTTCTTCATTGTATAATTATTTTGTAATTGTGTATTTCTCAAAGATATCTTTCAAGTTCTATTTCCTGTGAAAAGATATCTCTCTCTATATAAACGGCAGTTTGTCTGTCTGTGTGTCTGTGTGTCTGTTAGGTTGTACCCTCACCCTGACCAAGGCTTTAAACCAATTCTGATGAAACTTGACACACACATAGCCCAATGTCATAATTCAAAACTAACGCAGCAAAAATTTTGAAAAGTTCCCCCAGTTCTGAAAAAAGTCGATAAATTCGACATGGGGTCGTGAATCTAAGCTTTTTATATGCAACACATTTTCTGTTGCAGTTTTCGCAACTTGTAATCGATTTTCACCAAACTCATGGTGAAGCTTAATGTTTCCCTAAGAAACTTAATTCTGATGTTAGCTTTCCATGCAATACCTTACCATCAGAAAAAATCGATAAAATCATGCCATTTTGGGAAATCGCATTCAAATTCAAGATGACATATTTTCGACAATATCTTTCACAAATTGGCAGGAATTTTTTTTTAAATTCACAGTGAGCATCATGTCTGCTCCAAGGAGCTATATGGCCCTTTTTATTCCAATAGGATACTTTATTACTGGAAAAAATCGGTTAATTAAATCATATGTGGCACACATAGCAAACCGATTTGTGTATTAAACACAAACCACAGACTGTCTAGGGGACGCAACTCGACCTTTTTAACTCTTGGAACACGTGGGGTAAGTATCCCAAAATGTATAAAAATGTATAAAAACGGCAAAAAGCGGGCAGCAATGTGAGTGACAACAACGGAAAAGTCAAAAGTGACCAAACTGAACAAATAAATGGAAAAGGTTTTTTGGTGCACACAACAAAAGCAGTTTATAATAAACCAAGAATTTGCAAGTAGCGTCCGAGGGCCCTTAGGGTACGTCAAAAATTTAAGGTAAAACGTTTAAGGTGGTAGTTATAAAGAAAGTTTAAACAAAAAAAGTATTCGAATAACTTGCGGCTGCAGCAGCTATTAACAGCGGTGTTGGGGGTAAAGTCTCGAATTTAATTTCTTCCTGGTAGGAACTGGTTGGGTTGAATTATCGATAGCTGTTTGATAGTTATTTGGGAGTGAAGAGAAGACATTGCAACCTACACATGCGCCTTCGTTCCCTAGAGGGAAAGGACTAGATTGGGATTAGTCGTTGCCTACTAGGGGCTTTTACATACCCAGGCAACGCCGGGCTATGCTGCTAGTATATATATATATATATATATATATATATATATATATATATATATATATACATACATATATATATATACATACACACATACATATGTGTTTTGGACAATAAACTTTACTTGCGAAGACCTACTGAGGCAAGTGAAATCAAATCAAAATTGCTGACATGGCTGATGAGAGTACCACCTGATTGGCACTCATCCCAGTGGAATGCTAAAAGCACAGCCGAGCGTGATCGTTGCCAGGGCCACGGATTGGCTCCTGTGCTGGTGGCACATAAAAAGAAACATTCAAGCATGATCATTGCCAGTATTTTGTTACTGACACATGCTGGTGGCACATGAAAAACATTTGAGCGTGGTTGTTGCCAGTGTGACTGGACTGGCTCCCATGCAGGTAGCATGTAAAAAACACCTTTTGAGTGTGGTCGTTGCCAGAACTGCCTGACTGGCCCTCGTGCTGGTGGCATGTAAAAGTAACCACTACACTCTCGGAGTGGTTGGCGTTAGGAAGGGCATCCATCTGTAGAAACTTTGCCAGATAAGATTAAGCCTGCTGAAGCTTTCTGGCTCACGAGTCCTCAGTCAAACCGTCCAACCTATGCCAGCATGGAAAGCGGATGTTAAATGACAATGATGATGATGAAGACAAGACATACACACACACATTAACTATTTTTACTTGCTCTTCTCATTGCCCAAAGATCAAAACTGAAAATTTTGAGTAATGTTTAATGAAGTTTACAATTTCCAATTTCCAGTAAATATGACAAAACCAGCTCTTGTAATGAGTTCTTTTCTTACTAAGACTGATTTATGATATACATACATATATACATACGTATGTATATATACAAATATATATACACTCACACATATACATATATGTATACACACATATCTATTTGCATACATATATACATACACAAATATATATACATACACACAAACACACACACACAAATACACATAATATTATTCTGAAGTTATCTGACAACGGTTGCAACAACATGTGTTGTGGTAGTTATGGACAGCTTATTGTGGTAGGAATGATGAGCCTAACAAATGAGATGGCAGAGGACCAAGATATGTGGCACATTACTGTACTCAAGAAGGTCCGTCCACAACAACGAAAGTGATATCCTAAGACCAAAGTGCAGTATAAAAATTAAGCATTGGTGTGGGTGCTGGTGCTATGTAAAAAGCACTGGTGATGGTGTCATGTAAAAAGCGCCCAGTACACTCTATAAAGTGGTTGGTATAAGGAAGGACATCCAGTCGTAGAAACCATGCCAGAACAAACTATGGAATCTGGTGTTGCTCTTGGCCTTGCCATTTCCTGTTAAGCTGTCCAACCCATGCCAGCATGGAAAAATGGACGTTAAATTATGATAATGATGTTGATGAATGTTCTAAAATTATCAAGTTGCTGTTTGGGACGTGAAAATCTGATGGAAGGTTTGAATTTAGATAATTTTAAAATAGGAATTTTTGTGTCATGGGATTCTCTCTCTTTTACTCTTTTACTTGTTTCAGTCATGTGACTGTGGCTATGCTGGAGCACTGCCTTTAGTCGATCAAATCGACCTCAGGACTTATTCTTTGTAAGCCTAGTACTTATTTTATCGGTCTCTTTTTTGCCGAACCGCTAATGTTACGGGGATGTAAACACACCAGCATCGGTTGTCAAGTGATGTTGGGGGGACAAACACAGACACACAAACACACACACACACACACACACATATATATATATATATACATATATACGATGTGCTTCTTTCAGTTTCCATCTACCAAATCCACTCACAAGGCTTTGGTCGGTCCGAGGCTATAGTAGAAGACACTTACCCAAGGTGCCACGCAGTGGGACTGAACCTGGAACCATGTGGTTCGTAAGCAAGCTACTTAACACACAGCCACAGGACTAGGGATGATAAAAGATGAACCCTTTTCATAGTAGTTGTAGTAGTGATATTAACAGTGGTAGTCATGGTTGGTGGCTCTTTAAGGCAATATTGGTGGTGGTGGTACTGGCGGCAGCAGTAGAGGTAGTTGTTGTTGCTGAGATAGTAGTTGTGTATATAACATTATAGTGACAGAGGTGGTGGCAGTAGGGGTGGTGGTGGCAGTAGGGGTGGAGGTGGCAGTAGTTGTGGCGATGACAGAGGTGGCAGTTGTGGTGGTGGTGGTGGTGGAGGTTTAGCTAACAATATGTGCATATGTTTTGCTGTTGGTATGGGTTGGTACCGGAAATGGTAAGCAATGAGGAATTGGTTAAGGAAACTTCTTCAATACACAAAACAATGAACCATGTGTAAGATACCAATTTCAAAAATGTTCCAGTCATATAAATAGTGAAATTTAATAAAACTGTCACTTTTCTCGGTAAAAATATCAGCTGGAGGAGAGCTTTCAATGGAAATCTCAACTGGAAACAATATCTGAGACAATATAGGAATATTATAAAATGCTACAGAGTCTGTTGTTGAAGGAATGGTAAAGGGTGTTTGGTGATGGTGAGAGTGGGAGGGAGGGAGAGAGGAAAAATGGGGAGGAGAAGGAGAAGAAAAAGGCAAAAGGGGAAATGGGGAAGGGGTTGCAGAGGGAGGGGATGGGTATAGAAGGAGAGGGGTGGGCGAGGAAGAACAAGCTAAAAAATTCATTTCTATCAAGACACTGGAAAAGGTGGTGATGAAGGTGGGGGTGGGGGTGTTGGCAAAGAAGAAAAGGAAGAAATGAATAAAAAGAAAATAACACTGAAAGGAAGAGAGGAAAGGAAGAATGAGGGAAAAGATAAGAAATGAAAAGAAAAAAAAACAGGAAGGAATAAATAAATAAATATTCTTCAAGACAATAAAGGGGTGGAAAGGAAAATAGGGGAGGGGAAGAAATATAGATAAATAAATAAATAATTCTTATCATGACAATAAAAGAGAAAACAAAATTCTAGAAAGGAAAAAAAAACAACATCAATATCTAATTTTCCTTCAAAGTTGTTTTTTTTTAATTCTGTTAAATTTGTAAAAAAATTTTATTTCATACTTTATATTTATATTTTATATATTTTATTTCTTTACAATGTATTTTTTATGAAACTTGAAATCTATTGAAAGAACTGCTAATGGTTCCGTTAGTGTTTTTGTAACCCTGATCGACTGACAACCAATGATAGGTTCCACTCAAAGCTACAACATGTTTACCAGTCAATGACTCACTTGAGAGTAACACACATTTTATTGCGTTTCTTTTCTAATTATTTATACATATATATTTTTAAATTTTGATAGTTTCTTTTGTTAAAGCAATCTTTTCAATCGTGTGGTTTCAGATTCAATCAAACTGTGTGGTACCTTGGGCAAGTGCCTTATTTTATAGCCCTGGGCAGACCAAAATCTTGTGTGGACTTGGAAGATGGAGAATGAAAGAAACTTATCTGGTTGTTACACACTGTCTTCAGACCAAGATGATTTTCAAATAATTTATTTTAATGGATAAAATAAAAATGGAAAAATGGTGGAATCGTTTTATTTATTGGATTCGCATTTGTTAGGAAAAAGAAGGATATGTATGGAGGAATTAGGATTTAGTAGGATACCATACTAGAATGGCAAGGCCAGTTTTCAACATTATGGGGTTTTTATTTTACCAAGCAGCGTTCCTTATGAAAAGAGCAAAATGGAAGAAAATAATTCCTGGCTGATCTCTTCCTTTGAAACTAAAATACTTCCTTACATGAATCCATGAAAAAGCCAACCCCATGATTGTTGCAAATACAAAATTTATTTGTTCAATTAGTTTTCATTTACACACACACACACACACACACACACACACACACAATGTTGCCAAGGTCAAATTTGCCTTTCAGAGTTACTAAAGTAAAAGTACCAGTCAGGTGCCAGAATTGATGTAATCAAATGACTTTTACCCTAAAATCGCTGTCTTTGTGCCAAGACAATGCACAGAAACAACAAATAAACAGGCAGACAGACAGGTAGGTAGGTAGATATAAAGAGATAGAAAGAGAGAGAGAGAGAGAGAGAGAAGAGAGAGAGAGAGAGAGAGAGAGAGAGAGAGAGAGAGAGAGATAGGAGTGTGTGTGTGTGTGTTTGTAAAATTAAATGCTTACCACAGTTAGTCGCCACACAGTTAGTGAAGTTATGTCAATGCCAAACCGATTTTAGACAAGGCTGTGTATAAATTCAGAAGAGATGTCTTGCAAATAATTATTGAAGCATCAGGACAGCCCAGTAAATTATGATGTCATAATAGAAATGTATCAGAAGTTTTAAAATGTAGAATATAGAGCAAAAGGGATAAAAATATCAAATATATTATCCTATTCTCCATTTTGATATTCTGCCTTGAAATTCTGATTGCAATGACATCACAATACTATAATCACACACACACACACACACACACACACAACACACACACACACACACACACACACACACACACACACACACAGTAATTTGACAGCTTTAATGTGGCTACTTGTCCTGATAGAAATAACAGGCAAGTTTCCTTCAAATCATCCAGAAGAACATGATAATGATGTAAGCAGAACAAAGGAGGGGTGGGAAGTCGATTATATCGACCCCAGAACATGGTGATTGCTACTTCATTTTAGGAAGATGAAAACAAAGTTAACCTGGGCAGGATTGGAATTCAAAATGTTGAATTGTAACTAATTACCATGTGTCATTTCATCTGACACCCAACACCAGCCCCACAAGGTCACTACTTTAATAGTAGTAGTGGCAGAGCTGCAGCAGCAGCAGCAGTAGTAGTAATATTAGTAAGAAACATTCTTATAGTTTTGAGGGGAGGGGGAAGAGCCCTAGCATTTAAATGGTGCTTATTAACCTTGGAGATATGAAAGGCAAAGTTGATTTCAGCAGGGTTTGATGATGATAATAAAGACTAACTAGAAGTTAGGAAGTAAAGAGACCAGATATGATCACTAACAACAAATCGACTCCAGAACTTTTGACTAAGTTTGACACTTATTCGATAGGTCACTTTTGCTGAGCAGTTAAAAGGGCATAAACAAACCAACACTGGTTGCCAAGCAGGAGAGAGAGGCAAACACATATACCACATGGTTTCTACCAAATTCACTGACAAGGAATTGGTCAGGCCAGGGCTGTAGTAGAAGACATTTGCTCAATGTGTTGCTCAGAAGGAGTGATCCTGATTCCACACAGTTGCAAAGCAACCTTCTTAACCACGCAACCATGTGACAAAGCAAATGCAAAATTAATTTTCTGCTCCAAAGAAAAAAATGCTGAACATTGTTAAAGCAACTAAATGAGGAATGATGCTGCCGGTATAGAGAGGAACTATTCAGTACAGACAATTACAAGAGGTTCTCCTGAGAAAGCATCTGAGCTCATGAACTACGAAACAGAAGAAACAAAAAACCTTTAACTAAACAACCATTTTACCTCTATACATAAAATTAGCAAATCATTAATTACAAATTTTACAAAAGTTAAAGAGAAAACTAAATTAACGTAGTAAGAAGCAACAAACAAACTTAAACTATAATGAAGCAACTTCACACAGAAATAAAAAAAAGGAGAAAAAAGACATGTTTTTAGGAACAGAGCGACTTAATTGTTCATAACTGTCAAATTGATTTCTTTATGAAATAGAGAGATATTAAAGGCCAACACTTCAAATTGATTTTACACAAACAGTCACAGCCAAAAGAAATAATTAGGTTTTAGTTTCAAATTATCAACTTGTTAACCATCAAGTTAAATCAATAGAAATAAATATAAATAAATAACATACAGCATACATACACATATTTATTTATATATATAAACATGTGTACACACAACATATATATTCAACCCATGCCAGCATGGAAAATGGATGTAAAACGATGATGCTGATAGAGAGGGAGATATGCACAAGTATATATATACATACATATATATATATATATATACATACATACATACATACATACACATATATATATATATATATATAATAATAATAATAATAATGTTCGTCCTTCGGTTCGAAGATGACCAACTGACATCATCTGATGGAACTGCCGCCATGAGACCGGAGGTGGCTGGTGAGGCCAATCCGGGCAAGGAAGCCCCTCCCACAGGTGGGGCAGAAGTGGGTAGGGGCAGTGCTACTGGTGCAGGCAGCTCTGACTTTACGCATCTGACGTTTCTGCTCCGCTGACCGAATCCGTCCCTCCTCGGCTGTCCCTGCTCCCACGGTGATTGCGCTGCGCCAGGATGAGCGGTTGGCAGCAAGTGTCTCCCAGGTCTCTGTTCCGATGGAGTAGTCTTTGAGAGAGACCTTGAGACTATCCTTGTAGCGCTTTTTCTGCCCTCCGACTTTGTGCCTGCCCTGGCCGAGTTCACCGTAGAAGAGCTGTTTTGGGATGCGAGTGTCGGACATGCGGGAGACGTGGCCCGCCCATCTCAGCTGGGCCTTGCGCATGATTGTGATGGTGCTAGGGAGATCTGCCTGCTTCAGAACTTCCGCGTCTGGGACTTTGTCCTGCCAGCGGATGTGAAGTTAGATTCCGAAGACACCTGAGATGGAAGTGGTTTATCTGGCGCTCGTGCCTTCAGTAAGCAGTCCACGTCTCGCAGCCGTATAGTAGGGTGGTAAGCACGACTGCCCGGTAGACTTTCTTTCGCAGGCTCCCAAACGACTGCCCGGTAGACTTTCTTTCGCAGTCTCCCAAACGCGCTGCTTGCCTTGGAGATTCTGTTGATGGTTTCAGCATCTATGTTGGCATTGCAGGAGAGAGTGCTGCCCAGGTAGGTGAAGTTTTCCACCACTCGTAGGATCCGTCCGTTCACCCTTATCTGAGGCTCATGGTATTGTTTGCCGGGGGCTGGCTGAAACATCACTTCAGTTTTCTTTGCACTGATGGTGAGACCGAAGTTGTCACAGGCTGATGAGAACCTGTCCATCTCGAGCTGCATCTCCTGCTCATCGATTGCATTAAGGGCGCAGTCGTCAGCAAAGAGAAAGTCTCTGACGACTGTCTCCCTCACCTTTGTGACAGCCTGCAATCTCCTGGAGTTGAAAAGTTTCCCGTCTGTCCTGTACTTGATGTTGATACCGGACTTGCAGTCCCTAAAGGCGTCGGACATCATTGCCGAGAACATGATGCTGAACAGTGTTGGGGCCAGGACGCAGCCCTGCCTGACTCCGTTGGTCACCTGGAAGGCTTCAGATGAGTCGCCGTCTTCAAGGATTCTGGCTGTCATTCCGTCGTGGAACTGGCGGACAATTGCAATAAATTTGCTGGGGCAACCAAATTTTCCCATGACCTTCCATAGTCCCTCCCGACTGACTGTATCAAAGGCCTTGGTGAGGTCAACAAAGGTCATGCAGAGGTCAAGGTGCTGCTCCATGCATTTCTCCTGGAGCTGGCGGGCGGCGAATATCATGTCAGTGGTCCCTCGACCCGCACGGAAGCCACACTGGCTCTCAGGGAGAAGGCCTTGCTCCAAGTGTTCCAGAAGGCGGTCAAGCAGGACCCGGGCCAGGATCTTGCCTGCTATGGACAAGAGGGAAATACCTCGGTGGTTGTCGCAGGACTGCCGATCTCCTTTCCGCTTATAAATGTGAACGATTGTTGCATCCCGGAAATCTTGAGGGAGTTGTTCCCTGTCCCACATCGACTGGAACAGGTTGGTGAGCTGACTGATCATGGTGGGGCCGCCCGACTTGAACACCTCTGCAGGGATGGCGTCAGAGCCTGGAGCTTTGCCAGTGGACATTTTTTGATGGCTCTGCTCACTTCCTCGACTGCAGGGGGAACAGCCAACTCGTGGTTTGTCGGCACCTGGGGGAGTCGTGTGATGGCTTCCTCGTTGATCTGGGCTGGTCGGTTGAGCACGATGTTGAAGTGCTCCGCCCATCTCTCCAGGATCAGCCTCTTGTTAGTCAGGAGTGAGGTTCCATCTGAGCTGAGCAGGGGGGTTGATCCAAAGGAGAACTGCGGTCCATAGACAGCTTTCAGCGCCTCGTAGAATTTCTTGGTGTCGTGTTTGTCTGCGTATCCCTGAATCTCATCCGCCTTGGCGCTTAACCATGCATCTTGCATGAGGCGGAGTTTAGCCTGGACTGTGCTGCGAATGTTGTTGAAAGCGGCCTTCTTTGCCGTGCAGGTGGTGTCATTTTGGTGAGCCCGCAGCAGACGGCGTTTCTCTTCCAGGAGCTTTTGGATTTCCTGGTCGTTTTCGTCGAACCAGTCCTGGTGGTTCCTCGTAATTGGCCCAGAGTTTCAAGGGCGATGGAATGAACCGTGTCCCTGAATGATTCCCACTGCTCATCGATGCTGGACTGGTCACTCCGAATGTCCAACAGCTTACTGTCCATACGTGACTGGAGATCTTGTGCAGTCAGCTGGTTCTTTAATTTCGTGATGTTAAGCTTCCTCGTCACTTTCTGACCCTGTGGTCTTCTCTTAGGTCGGATGTAGAAATCCATCCTGGAGATGATGAGGCGATGGTCCGTCCAGCAGTCAGCTCTGCACATGGCTTTGACCAGTCTCACGTCCCGCCTGTCTTTCGCCCTGACGATGACGTAATCTATCAGATGCCAGTGTTTGGAGCGTGGATGCATCCATGATGTCTTGTTGCGTGTTGGCAGACGGAACAAGGTGTTGGCGATGGTAAGATCATGAGAGGCACACACACGCAGGAGGAGCTGTCCGTTGCTGTTGCACTTTCCGATTCCTTGCTTTCCCAGTACGCGATGCCAGGCTTGGTGGTCAGTCCCGACACGGGCGTTAAAATCCCCAAGGAGGATGAGCTTCCCAGGCTGGGCTGACGTGATGAGGGAGTCAAGTTCCTCATAGAACCTGTCCTTAACTTCTTCAGGGTTGGTCATGGTGGGGGCGTAAGCACTGATGATGGTCGCACTAGTCTTGTTTCCAAGTGGGAGCTGCATCTTCATCAGCCGATCGTTGATACCCTCGGGGGGGCTTTCCAGTTTCCGCACGTGTACTGACTTAATGGCAAAACCAACACCAGCCTCACGACGCTCTTCGCTGCTGCGACCACTCCAAAAGAAAGTGTAGCCGCTGCCTGTCTCTGTCAGCTGGCCTTTGTCCGCAAGGCGGGTCTCGCTCAGTGCTGCAATATCGACACTGTATCGGCTCAGTTCTCTGGCCACCAGGGCAGTTCGTCTCTCTGGTCTGTCCGCTTTGGTGTTGTCAAGCAGAGTTCTCACGTTCCAAGTTGCGAAAGTGAGCACCTTTGTTTGTTTTCTTCTTTCTTTGTTTCGACCGCTTGGAAAGGATCCCCGCCAGCCGCGGTTTGCTGACCAGGGTGAGGTGAGGCAGGCTATGTTTAGGGCAACCTTTTCTAGCCCCGTCCTCATGCTGGGGAGGCGAGCAGAGCAATCCTGAAGAGGGCTGCTCGGTCACTCAGGAGGCTGCCGGACTCCACTGCTGCCTTAGTTCAGTGAGGGGCGACCACATGTCCTGAGCCGCCTGTGTGTGGGTTCACGACTGCAGCTCCCAGTGTATCCTCACCTGCTACTTCGCCGTTTCCCCATCGCCACAGGACTTTGGGATGGTGTCATGGCGTCATGATGTCATGACATGCGCGTGACTTGGATTATAGTGAGGGTGACTTGCGCAGGATCAGCCTCACTCTCTCGTCCTGGTGCGCCGGATCCAGTGGCAAGACAAAGTCAAGACGACTGGGGGTAGACCAAGATGCAGGAGCTGCCGGAAGGTGGCACGCATGGCGCAATCCAACCGCCTTAGGGGCTCCACTCCGGATTTTGGATGGCCATTGACTCATGAGAGAGTTCCTCTGCCCTTTGACAGGTTTTGTTTTTAGTCCTGCTGGGTGTCCAAATCACCCTCTTCACCAAGAAATCTTGGTGGGGTTGCCAGTTTAGTCGCCAACGACCCGACCATGTAACAGGTTGTACTGGGTTACATGTTACCAGTAGCTCCAAGCGGAGACCTGACATGAATATATATATATATATATATACACATACATACATACACACATACTTTAATTATATACTCACATATGTATGTATATTATATATAATATTCACATACATATACATATAGATGCTCAAGTACATGCACGACACACAACCAAAACCTGAGCTCAGCAGTGGGTTTCTTCCTACGCCCCAGAATCCAGTGTAGTACGACAAAGAACATCAACATTAGGATAGGCAAGGGTGCAGAATACAACCCAAATAATAGAAACAATAATGATACACAGAAATCAAGTAGTGAAGGCTTTAAAACATAGCAAAAGGCCCCAAGAATTACATGGCAATCGTAATAAAATGATACAATCTTACACTTCACCTCATCAGTATTTCACAATAAATACAACAGCAGAGGTTGGAAGCACCAAATAAATACACTTTTTTGTGAGACTAATTAATAACTTCACACATGGCACATTATAGCAAGGGACCAAAAGAAAAAAAGACCTATTATGAAGGTTCAAAGATACAGCTCTCTTCAAACTTAAATAGGTGCAACCCTGGAAAGAAGAAGAAAAGTAGAAGAATACTGACAACACCATTAGCAGAGGGTCATTAATCGTTTGGGTTTAAAATAAGGGGAGGTTTTAAGGACACAGGGACAGATAAACTGTCTTTACATCTAGATAAAACACACACGTACATATAGGTGTTTTTTTGTCACTCTAGTTACATTTAGTGAGAATTATAACTCTCCTTTCTGGTGAAACATTGCAACCTGCTTACTGTTTAAATTAATTTTGTGTGTGTGTGTGTATATATATATATATATACTAGCAGCATAGCCCGGCGTTGACCGGGTATGTAAGAGCCTCTAGTAGGCAACTACTAATCCCAATCTAGTCCTTTCCCTCTAGGGAACGAAGGCGCATGTGTAGGTTGCAATGTCTTCTCTTCACTCCCAAATAACTATCAAACAGCTATCGATAATTCAACCCAACCAGTTCCTACCAGGAAGAAATTAAATTCGAGACTTTACCCCCAACACCGCTGTTAATAGCTGCTGCAGCCGCAAGTTATTCGAATACTTTTTTTGTTTAAACTTTCTTTATAACTACCACCTTAAACGTTTTACCTTAAATTTTTGACGTACCCTAAGGGCCCTCGGACGCTACTTGCAAATTCTTGGTTTATTATAAACTGCTTTTGTTGTGTGCACCAAAAAACCTTTTCCATTTATTTGTTCAGTTTGGTCACTTTTGACTTTTCCGTTGTTGTCACTCACATTGCTGCCCGCTTTTTGCCGTTTTTGTACATTTTTATACATTTTGGGATACTTACCCCACGTGTTCCAAGAGTTAAAAAGGTCGAGTTGCGTCCCCTAGACAGTCTGTGGTTTGTGTTTAATACACAAATCGGTTTGCTATGTGTGCCACATATGATTTAATTAACCGATTTTTTCCAGTAATAAAGTATCCTATTGGAATAAAAAGGGCCATATAGCTCCTTGGAGCAGACATGATGCTCACTGTGAATTTAAAAAAAAATTCCTGCCAATTTGTGAAAGATATTGTCGAAAATATGTCATCTTGAATTTGAATGCGATTTCCCAAAATGGCATGATTTTATCGATTTTTTCTGATGGTAAGGTATTGCATGGAAAGCTAACGTCAGAATTAAGTTTCTTAGGGAAACATTAAGCTTCACCATGAGTTTGGTGAAAATCGATTACAAGTTGCGAAAACTGCAACAGAAAATGTGTTGCATATAAAAAGCTTAGATTCACGACCCCATGTCGAATTTATCGACTTTTTTCAGAACTGGGGGAACTTTTCAAAATTTTTGCTGCGTTAGTTTTGAATTATGACATTGGGCTATGTGTGTGTCAAGTTTCATCAGAATCGGCTGAAAGCCTTGGTCAGGGTGAGGGTACAACCTGACAGACACACAGACACACAGACAGACAAACTGCCGTTTATATATATATATATATATATATATATATATATATAAATTGAATGGAGACAAGAAGTGGAACGAACTGACAAATCGAAACGAACCTGACGCGGGGCGCTGTAATTATCACATTATATATATATATAGTTGTGTGTCTGTGTACATGCACACACATACAAACATTTATGTACATATAAATTGAGATGAACTCATAAGCATCTGTCTGTCCATCTAACTACCTATCTATATAAATACACACACACACACACGTGTTGTGTGTGTGTGTGTGTGTGTGTATACAAGGTCTGATCAAAAAAGTATTGAGATTGGTGCTATGAAAAGAAAACTAGAACACAGCATTGGATCCCCTCTGAATTTGTCCCCTGTCTGAAGCCACACACTTTATCCAGAATTGTTTCTATTGATGGAAATATTTCTGGAATACCTCTCTTGGGAGAGTGAAAAGCTGTCTCTTGGATTTCCTCAAAGTCTTGAAATCTTAAAGCCTTGATTTAGGGTCAAAGCCATAGACCTATGGTTCATCACCTGGTATGAATGTTTTCAAAAATCTTTCATCTTCAACAGAATCAAGGAGATCCTGTGTAGCAGAAACCCAATCTTCTTTTTGAGATGACCCTACACAACACACTTTACTTCCAAGCATTGATGTAAACAACAGAAGGGACCAAGGATGCTATAACTTCATGTTGATGCACAACAGAGTGCAAGGTCGATCTTCGCCAAGCAACTTCACACATGCATACTCGAACTCTGTTACCAATAACAACACTCCCAATACCTTTTGATCAGACCTTTCACATATATATGTATGTATATATAAGAGCTCCGCTCGAAACGTTAAACCCTCCTTCTTTCCTGAGCGTCCAATAATACTATATTTGTTCCATGTCCTCGCGTTGTTGTTTTTTGTGCTTTCATGTTTGGATTAACTATATATATTGATAAATTTAATAATATTAATAATTCCTTAAATGCTGTACATAGATATAATTCTGATAATAATTTTAATAAAATAAAGAATTATAAATATATTTATAATAATGATAATAATAATAAGGTTAATAAGAATAAAATTTGGTTAATAGTTCCTTATGGAGATCAAGTTAAAACGAATATTATTAAAGAGATTTTAGATGTTATAGAACTATTTATTAGAGATAATCGTAAATATAGAAACATTTTCTCTTTTAATAATTTTGGAGTTGGTTACTCTACCACTAATAATGTTGGTAACATTATTTCTTCATTTAATAAATATAAACTGAATAATTTTTATAAAAAGAAATTATTTGATAATAATATTAATAATGATAAGACTTATATTAATTGTACATGTAGAGATAAATCTAATTGTATATTAAATAATAATTGTGATATTAACGATGTAGTGTATAAATGTATAGTTACATTACATGATAATAACTTTAAGAATAATAATTACACAAAAGCGGTTTATATAGGTTCTACTTCCTCAAAAATAAAACTAAGAATTGCACAACATATGAATTCTTTTAAAAATAAAAACTTAATCAACTCAACCGGACTTAGTAAGTATATTTGGAGTCTTAAATCACTAAATATTAATTATAGTTTAATATGGGAAATAATTTGTAAAACTAAATCATATAATATAGGAGCTAATTGTTGTTATTTATGCTCTAATGAGTTTAAAGAAATTTTATTTTATAAGTATGATAATTTACTAATACTGGGGAGGAGCGCAAAATAAAATGTAGACACAAGTTACTTTACTTATATAATAAGTTTCATGATAAATAGCAATAATAGTCCCCTTTTAGGTTATTTTAGTTTAGTTTAAATTAGTTTAGATGATATATATTTTTGGTTATGTTGTCTAGGATTTAATTATAGTTAGTCTTTATTGATATTTCTTTGTTTTAATTAGTTCATTTTTAATGTATATTAATTTAGCAGTTTATGGTACATTAAAACTTTAATAATTTATATTAGATTTTTTTATTTTTTTATTTTTATTTTTATTTATTTTATTTTATTATGTATTTTTATTTTGCATTTGTTATATGTATTTTGAGGATATATTTATATGTTTTTGGGTGTTATTTAGTGGTGTTTTTATTGAGTTTTGTATGTATGTGTGAATGTTTAAGATCCTTTGTTTTTTGTTTTTTATTTGTATATTGAATTGACAGATTTTATTTGGGTATTGTCTTTTATAATAAAGTACACACCCATAACAATTATAAGTGCCCACTTCATTCGTTGTACTTGGGTTTGCATGTGAGCCTCAGCATATGCACCTAACGGCCACTCCAGCCCCACATGGATAAATAAACACATACATCCCCTAAAAATAAAAAAAAAAATAAAAAAAAAAAAAATAAAAAAATAAAAAAAAAAAATAAAAAAAAAAAAAAAAAAAAAAAAAAAAAAAAGGGAGTAATCCCATTCACACCAATTATATGTATACAATTATACACACTTGAATAATACATACTAGCCCTAATATACTGAACATACTAATAATCACCAACTAACCACCATCACAAATGAAACCCACACCCATACTATGACAAAACTCCCCCATACCCTATTTACACCTACATAGTAATCCCAATATATTCTTCCATACATGGACGCAAGTGCGTGAAGCACATGTACATAATTAGTACGTACAACCCCTAATACACACTAATATATACGTATCAAGCTCGACCTCCACAGTGATAAGTTTACACACAATCACACCCAGATGGGTGAATTGCACAACCAGTGAATGCTCACACATACGGGCGCGATTACATTGTTGCATATATCGAGCCAAAATAGTATGCATATGTACATGTGAGGGGTACACGTAAATGAAGTGAGCGTGTACCCCCTGTATTTATACCGTGCGTGAATATACACATGGAGACTACCACACAGGTACAAATGTGTTTAGAAATGGGAACCCCATCATTACACTTAATGTATACTCTCACCCATCCGCACGGATGTGTAAGTGTATCTCCGGTGTATATGTTGAGGCTTATATGTAGAGTTGTTGAAGTGAACGTCGTTGAAATTGTGAATGAATGGGTAGAGTTGGGAATTGTAACCGGGTGGTGGACTAGTGTTGCTTGGAATTGTGAATGGATTAGGGTGGTAATGAGGTAGTTATTGAGTATGGGTTACTGTAAGTTGTTTGTTAGAGTTGCTAGGGTGAGCTAAAGCTCATAATGTATATAATTGATTTTTCATGATAGTTTTTAAAGAATCCATTCATAATAAATTTTTTTTTAAGTAGCGTTGGTTTGCTACGTGGAAATAGTTTTTAGTTCCATTTATTATATTTCTCCATTCATACTATGAATGACGTTTACTTTCTATGGCGCGTATTCTTTTTTACATTAGTTATTTCCATGGTAACGTAATTTTGTTTGGTTTTTTAACGGCTAAAAATCTAATTTCACTTCATAATTTGTAACTGAATTGTAAGTATGTATTTGATTTATCCTTATGTCATAATGTTATTTTTGATATTCTGGTTAATTACGATGTATTTATTGTTGTTTTCATAAGAGTGTTTATGTATATGAGATTGGTTGTGAGTTTTTAATTGTATAATTAATTTATTTATCTGTATGAGTGTGGGTGTAAATATTGTTGTATATATCGAGTTTTAGTGAGTATGTATATGCGTATATGTGAGGGAGCATATGTATCTGTTGTGTGTGTGTGTTTTGCGTGTGTGTGTTTGTGTGTGAATGTGTATTTGGGTTTGTTATTTAGGATTTGGGATGTATGTGTTAATTTGTCTGTGTGGGGAGGGAGTGGTTTTTGGTGTATATTGAGGTTTATAAGTTAGTATAGGTTTGTGTATAAGTCTTGGGTCTGTGGTTTACGTGTGGGTTTTTGTGTGTGAATGTTTAGGTTAGGGGGATTGCTATATAAGTTTGTTATAGGGTTTAGCAAAGGGAGATTTTATCGTTATATGCTTTTATGAGTTTTGGTTTATCATGGTTTTTTTTAGGTAATTCGTGGTATTTTGTATATTTTAGGTGTTGGTTATTTTTTTACATTGTTTCATTCATAATTTTTGAGTGGTGTTCGTTTTGCCACGTGAATAACCGGGTGGTGGACTAGCGTTGCTTGGAATGTGAATGGAATAGTGTAGTAGTGAGGTAGGCATAGAGAATGGGATTGGGTTACTGCAAGTTGTTTGTTAGAGATGCTAAGGTGAGTTAAAGCTCATATATGTATATAATGTTTTTTGTGGGTGTGTAAGTATTGTTGTATATGTCGAGTTTTAGTGAGTATGTATAGGCGTATATGTGAGGGAGTATATGTATCTTTTGTGTGTGAGTGTTTTGCGTGTGAGTGTGTGTTTTGTGTGTGAATGTGTATATGGGTTTGTTATTTAGGTTTTGGGATGTATGTGTTAATTTGTCTGTGTGGGGAGGGAGTGGGTTTTGGTGTATATTGAGGTTTATAAGTTAGTATAGGTATGTGTATAAGTCGTGAGTTTGTGGTTTACGTGTGTGTATTTGTGTGTGAATGTTTAGGTTAGGGGGTTTACTTTATAGGTTTGTTATAGAGTTTAGCAAAGGGAGATTTTATCGTTATATGTTTTTAAGAGTTTTGTTTTATCATGGTTTTTTTTTTTTTTTTTAGGGAATTCGTGGTAATTAGTCTATATTTTCGATATGGATTATATATAGGTTATATATGGATTATATACTTATATTTTTTCATTTATACTTTAATTATTTAAAAGTATTATTTTTATATTTTAAAATTTTGATTTTTTAGATTGGAAGTCCACCTGAAGATTGTCGATCAAGACAAGAAACGATTGTAGTGGCGGTTTTTTTGACTATTTATTAAATTTTATGTATTGATTAAGTCTTTCCTTGTTTGTTTTGCAAAATAGTGGTTTTGTCTCAAATAATATTTTATATATATATATATATATATATATATATATATATGTATGTATATGTATATGTGCAAGTTTTGAAGAGTGCAGTTCAATTTTAGCAGTTATTTTTTCAAAGCTATAACAGAAGTGACAAAGGAGCATATTTGGCATATTTTGCTTTATGAGTTCAATAAAGGCAACAGTGCAATGGAAAGTGTGAGGAATATTAATGCACTATATAGGGATTGGACAATAAGTGTAAGCCAGTGTCTACAGAGGTTCCAGAAATTCTGAGCAGGAAACTACAGCCTACAAGACAGACCTCATCCTGGAAGATCTGTAGAGCTTGACATCTTGCAAACCCTGGTGGAACAAATCCCCATCGTAATTGTTGAGGAACTAGCAGAGAAACTTAGATTTGGTCAGTCAACCATTTATTGATACCTGCGTGCTATTGGAAAAGTCAGCAAATTGGGTCAATGGGTTCCTCTAGGCAGTGAATGTGTGCTCTTCTGTGCTGTCACATCTCATGAATGAGCTTTTTTTGGACTGAATAGTGACTGGCGATGAGAAATGGGTTCTCTATAAAAATGTCAAGCACCAAAGACAGTAGGTAGGGAAAGGAGAAACACCGGCACCCCAGGCTAAAGAAGGTCTTCACCCAAGTAAGGTGTTGTTATCTGCTGGTTGTGATATAGAAGGTTTACTCCACTTTGAATTTTTAAACCCAAACCAAACAATTAGAAAGGAGATCTATTGTGATCAGCTTGAGGGGCTTAAGTTGGCACTAGAAAAAAAACGACCATCTTTGGTTTCAAGATGAAAAGGGTTCTTCTATCAGGATAATGCTCAGTCACATACAACAAGGATCACATTTGAAAGCTGGAGCAGTTTGAATGGGAAATAATGCCCCACCCATCATATTTGCCAGACATTGCCCCATCTGATTATTATTTATTCTGCAGTCTTCAAAATCATTTGGATAGAAAAGATATGAATTCTGTAGACAAAGTCAGAACAGTACTAGAGGGGTATTTTTGGTCATGGACAAGTGAATTTTGGAAGAGGGGCCTTGCAAGTCTACCAGATAGATGGAAGAGCATTGTAGAAAATGAAGGAGAGTATATTTTAGATTAAAAAAGAACTTTATCTTAAATATAAAAAACAAGAAGTATAAAAAGCCGCATTATTTATGAGATGACCCAATGTATACAGACATATATATATATACACACACACAAACATATATGCATACACAAATATATATACACACACAAACATATATGCATACACAAATATATATATATATATATATATATATATATATATATATATACACTCACATCTATACACATATACACATCTATATACATATCTGTCTAAAGACACTCATAAATATACACACATCTACATACAAAAATAGACATCCTAACAGCACAAATATGTGTGTTTATACCAATACATGCAGAAATCCCATAAAAAGTGCACGGCACACATTATAAAGGTCCCTAAGACCTGCACGTCAACAGTTCTTCCTAGTTCATAGGCTGGGTGGGGGGACGGGGGAAAGCAAAGTGCATTAATAGAAAAGGTGCATTAACCAGAGGGACATAGGTTAAACATTGTGGTTATGATGCAAGCAGAATTGGGTGGTGTTCTGGTTTCAGATAAACACAAATAGGCATGGGTATGGGTGTGTGGTAAGAAGTTCGTTTCCAACCACATGGTTCCAGGTTCATTCCCACTGCATGGCACCTTGGGAAAGTGTCTTCTACTATAGCCTCAGGCTGACCAAAGCCTTATCAGTGGATTTGGTAGATAAAAACTGAAAGAAACCTGTTGTATGTGTGTGTTTTGTGTCTTTGTTTTTCTACCATCCCACCACTTGACACCCAGTGCTGGCGTGTTTATGTCCCTGTGACTTAGTGCTTCAGCAGAAAAGACCTATAGAATAAGTACGAGGCTTCAAAAGATAAATAAGCACTGAGCTTTATTCATTCAGCTAAAAATGTGGTGCTGTCGCATGGCCACAGTCTAATGACTTACACAATTGAATGATAAAAGGAATATACACAAATATATCTCAAATGTAAACATAGCAATAAATAGCAGTAGACAAACAATCAAGCACAATCCTCTTCAGGAAGAAGGAAGTTTTCTTTAGACATCATGCATGGCCATCCCTCTCACATTCTCTCTGCTATATGCTCTCTCTCTCTCTCTCTCTCTCTCTCTCTCTCTCTCTCTCTGTATATATATATATATATATATGCATATAGATTTGTTATTTTATCCTGTTATCTCTCTAATTCCCCTGCTACATTTCAACCGCCAACCTTTCTTCATGAAATCTTTCTTTCTCACTCATATTTCAAAACTCCCCTCTTCTTCATTCTTGGATTTCCTCACTGCCAGCTTCATCAACATTCTTGCTACTGACTGATAAATATTTTTCTTATTCTCTCTCCCTCCTACTCCATCAGCTCTTACTCACATCTATACATTTATCTGTCTAAATCCACCTGCTTTTATGATACTTTTAATCTTGTTCCACTCTCAGCACAGTCACTACTTTCCCATTCAGTATTCTCAAAATGTAATAGAAATGCTGGAACAACAAACAAACAAATGTCACTTAGCCTTTTGCACAGAAGATAATTGCAATATCATAAAATAAAGAACATGCTCGGATGTTGCTACTTGAGGCTTATTTCCTTTTGCATGCACAGTGTTGCAATCCTATTATATAAACTCACAACACTATCTTCATGTCTACATACAAATATACAACAGCATATATCTTAACTCAGTAATCATTATAAATAATGGATTAGATTTCAAATCTCTTTTCTCATTTTTATGACTAAAAATACAGCAATGATTTAAGCATTATGCTTTGTTGAAATATTCGCTGGTATTTAGTTTCAAAAAGGAAGACATTTGAAGAAAAACAAAAACGAACAACGATGGCAATAAACATGCGTATATGCAAACAACAAGCAAAAGTGACTATTCTTTGTTATAGATTTTAAAGATTAATACAACTTTTAATTTCTTTCGCTTGAATTATAAATATAAGCTATTTTTGTGTGTTGCCCACTGCCAACCACCTCCATTCTTACTCGCTCTCTTTTTCTTTCACAGGGTGAATGTGTGTGTGTGTGTGCGCGTGTAGATAGATATAGGTAGACAAATGCATACATATATATATATATATATACACACACATAGATAGATAGATGCATGTGTGTATATATATATATATATATATATATGCTTAGTAGATAGATAGATAAATGTACCAATATACTTATATATATATATATATATATATAATACACCAATATACATATATATATATATATATAAACACATAAATAGAAAATACTCAGAAAACAACACAGGAATATAAACAATTATAAATTAAGTAAAACTTTTATTGTTTATTTCTATCATTTTTGATTTTTAATTCTTGTTGTTTTTGTTGTTGTTATTTCCCCCCACCACCACCCACACCCAATTTCTCACAGAATATCATATAAGCAGCATGAAAAGAGAAATTTCTTCATATTTTCACAAACGTTACTTTCTCATTAATAACTTGAAAAGTTTTTATGCTGAAGGAAATGTCTGTTTTACACACGTATAGCATGTATATGCATGTATGTGTACATATGCATGTATATATATATATATATATATATATATATATATATATACACATACACACACAAACACATGCACATGTATATATAAACACATGCATGTATATGTACACACACACACACACACATGTATGTCTACTCATGCACATGCATACACATTTCCATGAAAAGTGAGTCAGATGAAGGGGTTGGTGGTGGCATTAGTTCGGTTCTTTTTATTCTCTAAAGAATTGTAAAAGATTCTTATCAAATTTATGTAAAGAGAAAGAAGTTTCAGAAATAAGTTTATTTGTACACACGAGTTAGAAATGAAGTGCGTGTTCATGTGTGTGTGTGTGTGTGTGTTTTATTATCAAATTCTAGTTAATAAATATGCATATATATGTAGCATTTCCTTCCCAATATTTTGAAATGGTGTTTAAAGCAATAATTTTAGTATTTTACAAAATTCCATAAGAAACTAAAAAAAACAAAAAAGCTGTGTGTTTCCAGACAAGAGAAAACACCTCACCCGCCTCATCACCACCACCACCACCATCTCACACAAATTGTTTTGCAATATAATTTTTTTCTTTCTTTTTTTAACTCTCATTATAGAGAATAGGTAATTTTTTCAGATCAGAGTTACAGTTTTTGAATTCTGGGCAATTCTTCATATTTGATTCACCTGTGACCATATTTTGTTTTGCTTTTCAGATGCAGAGCATCTAATATAGGAACAGTATGGCTGGATGATTAGGTCCCTGGTTTGATCCTGCAGTACGACATTTTGGCCTTGGATCAACTTAAACCAATGCAAAGGAAACTGAGAAGGAAGGAACTGTATAGAAGTCCATCTCGTTTGAGTTGGACCTGTGATTTAAAGTGTGTGGCCTTGCACCACTCTTTGATGCAATGGTTCCATCTGGGAGTAACATTAAGGACATATAGGCTGCACATTCCTCCAGTTGGAAGTTAGTTGATCAAAGAACTGAATCTTCATCATGAAATGACAAACATTTCATTACCAATATCTCTAAAACTCATCAATGTAATTCTCCTTTCTCTCTTTTCTTTTTCTTTTTTAGACTTGTCTGCTATTGGCGATAAAAGTGGTGGTGGTGGTAATAGTGCAATATGTTGATGATGATGATGATGATGACACTGGTAGTGATGGTCATGGTCAGTTCAGTCCTGATAGAGGACATCTAGGAATGAAAGTATTCTAGTTGTCACCACCTTGTCTTTTATTTAGACACAGTTTATCTAAAATAGAAAACTGGCTGAGTGGGATTTGAAAAAGATGTGGATAACAAGAGTGGATGTCTTGAGTTTTGTTATAATGATGATGATGATGATGTTGGGTCAATGCCAGTTCTTGAAGACATATAATCAAGAGCACTCCAGCCATGGCCACTCAGGCTCATTTTTTGCACAGCATAATGCATAGATGACCGCATATATGGTATGTGTTGAGGGAGAGAAGATGGCAAAGTGACAGAGTAGAGACTCACTTAAGCAGGTTTCACAACTGAATAGAGACTTCATTGTTTGCTACATAGCAACACACACACGCGCGTGTGCGCGCGCACTCCCTCTCTCTCCCTTTCTCTTTCCACTACATTTTTATTACAGATACACATTTAACATTTAACTATAAACTTAGCAAAATGTTTATCAGTCAAACCATCTAACTTTTTCAATATTTAAATATTATTCATGAAATCACCAAGAATTTCTGATTCTTTATGACTGATAAAATAAAATAGCAAAACAATATTTTAGTTTCTCTCTCTATCTGATCATCTTCAACAGAATTTCCTTCTGGCAGTCTTCTGCTCCAGCTACATGCTTACAACTTTGTTACTTTTCTCCAAATTCTCTCTCTCTCTCTCTTTCAGAGAATGTGTATGTTAAGTGCACATATGCGTTAGTGTGTGTAGTCATTACATCCTGATTGTTGATGCTTTTTTGAGTCAGTTTTGCATTTCGTTCATTTGGCAGTTGATTTACAGTTGAGGCCATGGGGTACTTTGGGCAATACTGAATATCAATAGTGGAAATAGCATGTTTGGCTGTTGCTCTGCCAACCTGTGATCTCCCAAGATTAGCAAACTCATCCTAAAGAATGCAGAGGATGGTTCACTGGAACAGCAGTGGAACTGAGCAGCTTAGTGTAATAATTAGGACCTTGATTATGAAATACGAATAGCAAAATGAATAAGTCAGCTGGATGTATTCTGTTTTTAGAATGACAGGGAGATATTCAACGGACTTCCAATCTTCCATCCTGTCTTCAATTTTCCCTAAAGCATGGGAGACTTGAGCAATTATTTTTATCCCACTCTTAAAGTGCTATCTCATGTCACTGAAGGAAAGGGGTGACATCACATCATTTTCCCCTTTAAAGATTTACGGTCGTGAACACTGTCAGTGTAACAATAAGAAATGAATGTGTATTGTTACCTCAGTAGCAATGAATTGAATGGATGAAAGGAAAGCCATTGATGTTGGTTCATCATATTGTTATTGTTAAGAGATTACATTGGACATGACCATCCAGTGGGGGGGGGGGGGGCAAAAGAGTGTTTATACATAGATGAGAGAAAGATCTAGATTAAGAGGAAAAGAGAAGGAGAGGTTGCAAATGAAGAGCAGTGTTTGCTGCCAGTCATTGACAATTTCAAGCATTTGTGTTCAAGACTGTTCACATTGGCACATCTGGTCGAACAACAACTGATATAACCTAACTTAATGCATGATTGCATCCATCCTCTGCAAGATCTCTCATCCAGCCTGTTCCCTTGTTGGTTCTAAGGTCTTTTAGACTACAAAACAAATCTAATTGAGAAGATTTATAGTGACATCATTAGTTGAAAGTTAGATTTTTCTTACCATTTCCTGATCAGAAACACCAAGTCCCTGCTTCAAATCATAGCATAGACCTGCTACACCAGTTGACTCTAAAGAATATTCTTCATCATATACAAAACAGTGCCAATCAGTTAATTACTGCAGAGTATTCGGTAGCTTTAACACTTCCCTTAAAATCCTATCCTTTCCTACAAATGCTAAAAATCCATTTTTCACAGGAATTCTTTAGAAATAATGTTTAGTCAACAATTTTCTACGAAGGGAAAAGAAAAAAGGTGCAAAATTATGATAATTTCTGAATATGCACATAGAAAATAACTCCATTCTTAGCAACAAGTAAATTGAGAAAAGTTGACAAGTGCAATTAAAGAAGAAATTCAAATTTATTTTTAATGAAATTATTAGCAATTATGGTTTCATTCCTGTCAATTTAGAATTCATGCCAAAATTTCTTACTGTAATTTTTCCTATATTCCTTTCTATTAAATTTCTCTCATTTATTCATCATTAACTGCTGAAGGTAAATTATTAAATATTTTAAATGCCATTTTACAAATGCAAAGCATATTCACTGCAGATTATGCAACCTAATATTCTTTTATACAGTTTTTAATTAATTAGCTTCTGTAATTGAAAGGTACAGTGCTCAGCCCTCTCAGAATAGTATGGGGTCGACTGATAGGTGGGTAAGTTGGTAGGTAAAGAATAGACAGGTAGATTGGCTGGTAGTTATACATGTAGGTAAGTAGCAAGGTAGGTAAGTAGTTAGGTAGGTAGGTAGGTATGAACGCATGTATGTAGATAGGTGTGTATGTATACAGGTAGGTAAGTTGGTAGATAGGTATTATGTATGCATGCATGTATGTATGTTGGTAAGCAGGTAGATAGGTTGGTAAGAAGGTAAGCAGGCACACAGGTAGGTGTGTAGGGTTAGATAGGAATGTAGGTCCAGGAGGTTAATTGATACAAAGGATTTACTTTTAGAAAAAGGGTCTTTGTGGTAAAATTTCAGCAAGTGGAAATTTTGCAGGTGAATGTTTTTCTGAAGAATCAATGACCAGATTAATCCAAAGATGGAACACTGAATGAATGTGATTATTCAGAAACACGGTTACAAAGAAATGGTACAGACTGAAATTCCACTACCCTGCTCTTCATGTTTTACTGCAGATGTTGTTTTCAAGATAATTAAGCTTAGTGACAAGTGTACCAAAACTCATCAGTCATTGAAGGATGCCAAACATTATGGACATTGCCTGTTCTCTGCTCAGTGGGACTACATCTAAAAATTTTACTGGTTAATGGCATTACGGGGACATTGCCTTATAGAGCTTTGTGAATTATTTTGATTCTCACCATTTTCATTTGTTTGACATCCATTTGATCAAACTCCGAAGAAAGAGAGAAAGGCAAAGTTGATTTTCTTATGGTTTGGTTTAATCAGAAACGGAAAAATAATAACTATGATGTTTTGGGCACCTTGAAGGAATATAAACCTAGAAGGAATACAAACTCAAACTAGAGAGCATAGAATAGACTTTGAGAAAGGTGCTCAAATGACAGGTGGGAATCATAAAACAGGTGACAAATTATGCTACATACACAGGTCGGACAAAATAATCGAGACACTATTTTTTGTTATTTAACTTTTTTTCAATTGTTAATATGACAAAATTCAGAACTGTTCTAGTTTTTACAGATGTGTTTCTATGCATTATGTATGCCTTGTACTTATTGATATAAACTCTTTTCTCTTCTTACTGATATTTAAAATAATTTATAATGCATGACTAATCCGACTTCCAAAGAGGACAAATTGT
Source organism: Octopus sinensis (assembly GCF_006345805.1). Lineage (NCBI taxonomy): Eukaryota > Metazoa > Mollusca > Cephalopoda > Octopoda > Octopodidae > Octopus > Octopus sinensis. The sequence continues at coordinate 25,431,833 of NC_043015.1, forward strand.
TGGAGCATGGACAGCTGGATTTTCAGTCACTAAAATTGCTGAATTGCTTAATATTTCAAAATGTACAGTCTCTAAACTCACATTGAAATTCTAAAACCAAGGTAAAAACAACACTGGCAAGAATAATTCTTGAGGAAAGAAACACTCAAAGAAAGGGGCCACAGAAAAGCAAAACATATTGTTATAGAACTATAGAACTATGGCAGCAAAAGTGAGGGCAGAGCTAAGCCAGCACCTTTCCTAGCCTGTGTCAATCAAACCCAGTTTAAATGAGCTCCATAAAACCAGATACTATAGGAGGGCAGTAATCTTTCTGTTCCCCCTTCTACATTAATAAATGATAAAAAATGGTGTCTAGACTCTCACCATTCAACCATTTCCCACATTTTGTAGCAAATTCATTTTCAATTACAAGAGGAAGTGAAAAAATTATCAGCACTTTTGCCGAAACTTTCTTTAGGTCAGCCACACTGCCTTCAATGCTTGCCTGCAAGAAAGCGGGACTCTTGTGGCTATGTAACTGAGGTTTGACCTAGATTGCTTCAGTTTATTTTCTTGTTTTACAGAGTAAACATGACCAATCTACATAGCCACTCCACATAGCTTCAGAGTAAACATAGTGCAATGTGCACCAAAGAAGAACAGAGACTATTGATCTGATTTCTCTGGCTGGAAGATGTGTCAGGGTATGAAATTCATTACAGGCTTTCATTACAATAAGGGGACAGTGCTCCATCACTTCTAAGTGTGGATTGAGAAGTTTAAAAATGACCAGACAAGTGTGAAGCATGAAGAGAGAGAGAGAGAGAGAGAGAGAGAGAGAGAGAGAGAGAGAGAGAGCAGGATGCCTCCATGACAAGTTCAAGAGATGGTTCTGGTGGAATGACAAATGACCATCAATGAGGTGGCATGTTCTCTGCAAATAAGTCATGGTTCTTCTCATGAAATTATCCACAAGTTTTGCTTCTGTAAAATCTGTATGAGATGGGTGGCAAGAGAGTTTACCATTGTGCATAAGTGCAATGCTGTGGAGATCTGTCAATTCTTACTTAACCACTACAGCAAAGAAAGCAAGGCTTTTTTGGATAGAATAGGAGAGAATAGTGACAGGAGAATAGACTTGCATCCGTCACTGAGCCAGAATACAAAATGCAGAACATGGAGTGGAAACAACCAGAATCACCAGCAAAAAAGAAATTCAAGACTAACCTTCCACAGCAAAAACCATTTTGAAGACATAAAAGGGCTTCTACTGGAACATTACCTGGAAAATGGCGTCTACAGTCACCAGTGTAGGCTACAGAGAAAAGCTGGCCAACAAACTGAAATCAGCAATTCACACCAAATGTTGAGGTACATTGTTAAGTGTTATTGTTGCACAACAATGCAGGTCTACATACGGACATCTGCACCATTGAAACCATTCAGAAATTGGTTTTCAAGTTGCTGGAACACTCTCCATACAATCCAGATTTTTCCTTTTCAGACTGTCCCCTTTTTTCTTCCACTTAAACATCATTCATGAGGTTGTGGATTTGTTACAGTCAAAGAAATGCAGGAAGAGGTGCATAAACAACTGCACAACCTGCTGCAAACATTATTTTCTGATGGAATAAGCAAGCTTGTGGACCACAAGAAAAAGTGCAAGGGGTAAAAACGATATAATTGTTGAAGCCCTGAATAAATTCCAGAAACCAAAATGTATAAAATTCTTGACTTGTCCTCATATATAGCTGGTACTATCAATAGTTTATCAATACAATCCAACAGCTATTATAAAACCCCGAGAAAAAGAAGTATTATTATGTGGTGTAAACCAGCATGCAGTAGCATTATAAAGATGGACTGTTGTGATTAACTTATCTTAGATGTGGCCATTATATAACAGGACAATCTGCATTGCAGTTTTGGTTTATGATCTTCATCATGATAAACTGATTAACTGATTATTTGAGATATTGAACCCTTTAGCATTCAAATTATTCTGTCAAATGTAATATTTATTCAAATTGTTTTGAATCAATCATGCATTATGTTGTAGCTAAAAGATTTCGATGATGTGACTGTCTATTTTTAGAATGACATTGTAGGATAGATGTGAAAAGCTGGGTCCAGCCAGTTTGAACATAAAACAGACAGAATATTTGGGCCTGTTATAGCCAGTTTCAATGCTAAGTGTTAACATTTTAACCCTCACTAAATCTCTAAAATGACATGACATTTGTGTGTGTAAGTGTGTTTTTATTTTAATTACATACTAGGAGAAGAAAAATTTTCTTTTTTTTTTATGATTTGCCACAAGAGATAATAAGTTTGACTAGGGACTCAATCCGTATCAAATTTATGAGAACAAACCTAAGAAAAAAATGTTATATTTAAGATATTATTTATAGACCAATAAATTATTCTTATTCAATAAAACAACTAGATCTTACAACTTTGGCCACTAAATATCATAAATCATTTCTTTCTATTTCACTCTCATGTAGACTTCCTAAGAAATTCATTTTAATAATAAATTTTTTCCAGTTATTGATCATGATACAACCAAAATGTATAGGATAACACTCTGCTTCTACCGTTTATGTTTGGGTAAAATATATTTCTTTTTTCTTTTCAAAAACTGTGAGACATTAACAATCATAATATCAAAGAGGAAATGATACAGCTAATTGTTTTCTATAAAATATTTTAATTATATATGATGATGATATTTTAATAATTAGTTTTCTTTTTATTTATTAAAAAAATATACCTTATTACAATGATTTAAATTAAACAATCATATATTTCCCCAAAATATCTAACAATTGTTCTTCAAATAATTACTGAAAATATATTATTTTGTTTATTTTAATTAGTTATTGACTGTATCATTAATAATTAAAATTATGTCAGCTATGAGCAACAGCTCAATTTTAATTTAAGGAATTGATGCTGCTCTTTCATTATACTGTGTAAAAAAAACAAATGATTTGTTCATTCTTTACTAAGATGAACAGTATAACAAGTGGATGCATTCTAGACATCAGGGTGCATATTCTATAACAAGCTCAACTTCAAAATATTTTAAATCAATAAAAATCTACTTCATCTGTCTCTCTTTAGTCCTTACTGCCACACTCAGGTGAAGCAAACTAATGGGTGAAACATTTGTGACCAGGGGACACCAACTGATGATACAGAGGGGTTTCCAGCATTTTTTCTTATAAAAAAAGCACAGTGTATATTCTGTATATCTACATCACCTTGTACAAAGCATTTCATTCAGTACAAAGATCTATTTGAACTGTCTGTTCTTCAAACAGATTAAAAATGTGTGCATGAGTATGTGTGTGTGTGTGATTTTATTAACTGAGCAACATAATGATGAGGACAGATTTTAACTAATTAACAAGACACACATTAGGGAAAGTATTTTGTATGAGAATTTCTCCTTAAATTCTCCCTTTTCCTTATGCATTAGTCATATTAGTGTTATGATTATATGTTAGTATAATACTAACAATACTAATATAACTCTTAGCATAATTATTTACTTAGTCATCTGACTGACTGAACATTTTACAAACTTCCGTAACTTTCTTCAAAGTTGAATTATGTCTTTAGTTTTTTGTCGTGTTCTGCCTAAAGCATCTCTATTATTCTTCATAAATTCTGACCTGTATAAATATGTTGTTAACCATATTTACACAGGTCAAATCATATTCAATATAAATGTATTCCAACATCAAACAAAGTGTCAAGATTCATCAAAACAACTTGTGTTTGTTGTAAGGTCATTGTCTAGATCACACACACACACACACAAACTTCACAGTCTGATGAAGGCAAAGCAAGCTGAAAATTCAAAGTTACTATCAACTTTTACATAGCAAAAGTTAATATGTATTTTGCTATCAAATATTGAGTAATCTTTCACTTTAATGCTAAATTGGTTTTATATATATACTAGCAGTATCGCCCGGCGTTGCTCGGGTTTGTTTCGACCCGCTGGAATTGTAATTTTGAAAAGTAAAAATTTTGTGAACATTTTTCTGGTCGAAATACACCGAAAAGTGGCGACACAGCAGTGAAAAAATCGTAAAAAATAGGGATTTTCATAGAAAAAAGCATCTTTTTGATGTAAATAATTTTTGGTGTTAACATGGTCTGATTTGAATTTTATGTTCTACGGAAGGAAGAGCAACCCTTCTTCTACCATACTCTCAATTTTGGTCAACTTGCGCTGCAGGGTCTCGGAGGAGATAGTGTTAGTTGAAGGTTACCATTCTAGGTGCCTGAGTAACAACCTCGCGGATTTACAGATAAATGAATTAATTACTATTTTACAGGATAAAATTAAATAATTCTTGAAAATTAATTAATATTAATATTTTTTGAATAAAGTAAATAATTTTTAAAACTTGAATAATAATTTTTTTTACACAAACGCGAACGGGGAAAAGGGGGTGGCGAATTCGATTTACATACCTAAATTTTTTCTTTTTCATGACATTGTAGCAAAATAGTAGTGAATTATATAAATACCAGCAGTACATTTTTTTTTCTGGGGTATTTTTTTCAACCTCGTCACATATTTGCCCCTTTCAATTTAAACAAAGTCTTAATTAAGCAATTACGGCAGCTTAGCAATGGTTTCAATACAGGCGTGACATGTGTATCTCAATTGTTCAAAACCCTTCGAATTTTTTCGCACGTGATGATATCATAGTGAAAACTTTCAATTACGCGCGCTTAGAAGTACGCTCGCAAATTAATACTACCAAAATTTTGAAGTTTGCACTCCGCTTGTGTGTGTGTGTGTGCGTGCTTTAGGTGTACGTAGGTATGTGTTTTTGTGTGTGTGTGTCACTGAAGCCATACATACATATATACATACATAACCTCTCTCTTTCTTTTCTCTCTCAGTCACTCACTACAAAAGTGAATAAAAAAAGTTCAGTTATTTCTGTCTTTCACTCTGTCTGTCTCTTTACACACACTAACAAAAGCACTTCACTTACACACCACACTTTCTGTGTCGCACAACCCATCAAACACACACACACACACACACTCACGCACGCACACATGTACATCAATGCTTTCGGAGTGAAATGTTAAAATATTGAGTTTTCTCGAATTTTGTCTTAATTGGGGGTGAAATTGAAAGAAATATATTATGGCATGACCGAATGGAGTACTTTGAAAAATCTTAGGTAAACTCTAATTGAAGAAATTGTGTGAGGAGTAAATCGTTATGTATTTATTTGTTTCTGTTTGCTGTGTTTTTTATTTTTGAGTAGTGGTTTAAATACTTTCAGTTTAGTCTTTCTCAAATCACTCTGTCGCTATTTACTTTCATTTTATTCGTTGCACACTGTGTGTGTGCGTGTGCGTGTGGTGTAAACCACATTAAGAAAAGCATTTGACATACACACCAGAATGTGAGTTTTCTGTAAATTTTGCTTAATTGGAGTTTGAATTTTAAAAACTGGACCTGGCATGACCCAATGCATTCTACTCTTAAAAATGCTAGGTAAATTGTAATTGAAGAAATCCTATATTGTAGATTTCTATAAGTTACAAAGGGAGGCAGATAAAATCTGCCTTTTATAATAAGAGATATATATATAATATATATATATATATATATATATATATATATATATATATATACTAGACTTAAAAGAAACCATACACATTTATACATAATCACACACATACAGGCATATATACATGTGGGTGAGTAAGTGTACATGTGAGTGTGTGTATGTGTGTCTGTGTATGTGTGTATGTGTACTTGTGTATGTGTGAGTGCATGTGTGTTCTCCTACTGATTAACAACCAGTGCTGCTTTGTTTATATCCCAAAATGACAACTTATACTATAAGTAGCAGAGTTAAAAGTACAATTTCCTAGAGCAAAGCCTTTCAGGTAATTCTCCAGCATGGTCAAAGTCTAGTATTAGAAACAAGTAAAAGAATATTTTAGTCTTAAATCTCCATGGGGGTTAACTCTGTATCGTATCACTGTGTAGCAAATGAAGTAAATTGGCCAAGAGGAAGACCATCCAGCGAAAGGAAACATCACAGCAAGACACATAGCTCCAATTTGTCAAAACATCCAATGAATATCAACATGGAAGACGGATGTTAAAAAATAATGAAGATGAAGATCATGAGGACAATGCTAATGATTAATTGAAGAATATCAGTGAATATAACACCTCTGTTTAAAAACTGGCTTCTTCCAAGGCAAAATAAATATATTCACGAAATTATTATTTGGTAAGAAGAAAAGAAAAACATTTAAATATATTCAGGATTTTCTTTTGTTTGTTTTGAAGCAAAGTTAAAAATGTTCTACAAGGATAGATAACAGATATAATTCTGCATATGAAGGAATCTTGGATTTGTTTTCGTATAGTTTTCTGTAATTTGTTTTTAGAAGAAACGACTATATTAGATTTCTATATTTCTTGTCGATGTTGTTAGTTTACTTGAATTTCATTTCTGTTTAACGAAAAAATATTTTCTAACATAAAATATATCTGCATATACAGATACGTGTGCACACACACACACACACACACACACACACACACACAGAGAAACACATATACAAATGCATAAATTATATATCAAAATGTGTAGATGCATATATGTACATCATCATCATCCTCATCATCATTTAACGTCCCATATATATATATATATATATATATATATATATATATTATATATATATATATATATATATATATTCATGAATGTGTATGTACACACACACACACACATATAATATATGTATATATGTATATATGTATATATGTATATATGTATATATGTATATATGTATATATGTATATATATCATCATCATCATCATCATCATTTAACGTCCGCTTTCCATGCTAGCATGGGTTGGACGGTTCAACTGGAGTCTGGGGAGCCCGAAGGCTGCACCAGGCCAGTCAGATCTGGCAGTGTTTCTACAGCTGGATGCCCTTCCTAACGCCAACCACTCCAAGAGTGTAGTGGGTGATTTTATGTGCCACCGACACAGGTGCCAGACGAGGCTGGCGAACGGCCACGCTCGGATGATGTTTTTATGTGCCACCGACACAGGTGCCAGACGAGGCTGGCAGACGGCCACGCTCGGATGGTGTTTTTATGTGCCACCGACACAAGTGCCAGATGAGGCTGGCGAACGGCCACGATCGGATGGTGTTTGTTACGTGCCCACAGCACGGAGGCCAGTCGATGTGGTACTGGCTACGGCCACGTTCGGATGGTTTTCTTGTGTGCCACCGGCACTGGTACCACAAAGATACAAATTCCATTGATGTTCATCTATTTTGATTTGTTTTGATTTGATTTGATTATGATTATTATTATTATTATTATTATTATCACTTGCCTCAACAGGTCTTCACAAGTGTCATTTGATTTGATTAGCACTTGCCTCAACAGGTCTTCACAAGTGTCATAAGAAGGAAGGTATGCACAGGTGGACTGACTACGTCCCAGGTAGGGGCCACGGGTTATGGCCTGAGTAGTCTTGCTGGGTCTTTGGATGGTGTTTTTATGTGCCACCAACACAGGTGCCAGATGAGGCTGGCGAACGGCCACGATCGGATGGTGTTTGTTACATGCCCACAGCACGGAGGCCAGTCGATGTGGTACTGGCTACCGCCACGTTCGGATGGTTTTCTTGTGTGCCACCGGCATTGGTACCACAAAGATACAAATTCCATTGATGTTCATCTATTTTGATTTGTTTTGATTTGATTTGATTATGATTATTATTATTATTATTATTATTATCACTTGCCTCAACAGGTCTTCACAAGTGTCATTTGATTTGATTAGCACTTGCCTCAACAGGTCTTCACAAGTGTCATAAGAAGGAAGGTATGCACAGGTGGACTGACTACGTCCCAGGAAGGGGCCACGGGCTATGGCCTGGCTAGTCTTGCCAGGTCTTCGGACAGGTGCCAGATGAGGCTGGCGAACGGCCACGATTGGATGGTGTTTGTTATGTGCCCACAGCACGGAGGCCAGTCGATGCGGTACTGGCTACAGCCACGTTCGGATGGTTTTCTTGTGTGCCACCGGCACTGGTACCACAGAGATACAGATTCCATTGATGTTCATCTATTTTGATTTGTTTTGATTTTTTGATTTGTTGATTTTCACTTGCCTCAACAGGTCTTCACAAGTGTCACAGGAAGGAAGGTATGCACAGGTGGACTGACTACGTCCCAGGTAGGGGCCACCACGATCGGATGGTGTTTGTTATGTGCCCACATCACAGAGGCCAGTCGATGCGGTACTGGCTACGGCCACGTTCGGATGGTTTTCTTGTGTGCCACCGGTACTGGTACCACAAAGATACAAATTCCATTGATGTTCATCTATTTTGATTTGGTTTGATTTTTGATTTTCACTTGCCTCATATATATATATATATCACCGTGATCACCGTGACCGACCAGGCCATCAGATGTTGTTACACATCGCTGGTCACAATGCGTTCGCATTGTTTTAGCCTTCGAATGACTCCACCCCGCTGGCTAAGCGAGCAGGCCAACAGAAGAAAGAGTGGGAGAAAGAGTGGTAAAAGAGTACAGCAGGGATCACCACCACCTGCCGGAGCCTCGTGGAGCTTTTTTAGGTGTTTTTGCTCAATAAACACTCACAACGCCCGGTCTGGGAATCGAAACTGCGACTAGTAAAGACTCAGAAACTAGTCTCTGAATGCAGGTTTAGCTGGGTGGAGGTGCTTGTCTTCCCCTTGTAAACATAAGGACACAGGAAATGTGTCAAGGCCGACAGGAAGCGTTGTTACAATTTATACAGAAGGTGGGAAATGTAGAGATTCCCATTTGGCGCATGCAGCAGAATGCATGAAGCACAACTTGATATATGTTGGTTGTACAACAGAACAATTAAATATATATATATATTATATATATATATATATATATATATTATATATATATATATATACATATATATATATATATATATTAGAAGGTTGGAAATGATGTACAGGTATTTATATTAGAAGAAATGAGGTACTCAGAAAATCGGATGGTTTTATATTTACAGATATTTATTCGTATATTACATGTTTTTATACATCATATAACTTAGATCATGTATTAGCACTTTCTCCCATTCTAGTGGGGTTTTCAAATCAAACTAAGTTCCTGTGTGAAAAGTTTTGACTGTTTTATAGTGTTATTGAGTGTGTTGTGGTGGGGAGGGATATAAGATAGTACAAGAGGGTGATGAATGGGGAGAAAGTGAGAGAGAGAGAGAGTATTGTGTGTGTGTGCGTGTGTGTGTGTGTATGTGTGTGTGCATGTGTGTGTGGGGGGGGCTGTGAGTCTGGAAGGGGTGTCATTGGACAAGGGAAGAAAGAAGAAAAGAAGGAAGAAGAAATAATTGTGTTGATATTTATACCACTATATATATATATATATATATATATATATATATATATATATATATATATATTATATATATATATATATATATATATATATATATATACTAAATGCTACACTATGTTTGTTAAATTATAAATTGAAAGATTTGTCCTTCAATGTATGATGAGCAAAATTTCATAAGGTCCATACTTGAAAAAGAGACTTTCTTGTGTTGAAGTTACAGATGACAGAATACAAACTGACAACCACTGAATCTGTTGTCTGATCTTCAATTGATTTAGTCTAATATCTCACTGATTGACAGCTAAATAAATATTAAGTTTTATCATACAGGAGCAATTGGTTCCACAAATTAAAATAATATGGTTTCATTCAAATATTAGAATATCCTTTGTTCAATATTGGATTTTCAAAAACCAAAACATAAGTGTAGAAGTGTGTGTGTGTGTGAGTATTTAATACAGTTTACTTAACAAATTTGGTCTTTCATCTGGTACAGCTTACTATAGAGATATTTTCAGCCATTCAATTTGGGGGAGAACTTAGTTATGAAATATTTTTCCATAATCACCCTGAAGGATGTGTCATTCTTTGGACATTTGTAGAAGGGAAAGATCTTAAATTTTCCTTCTCCACATGTATCTAGGTGTTTACTCAGTGGTATCTTGCACAGTTCCTCCTGTCGGACATGTTGTCGGTGAATCTTGGCTCGTTGGCATAAAGAATTTCCAGTTTCACCTATGTAATCCTCCTTGCACATGGGGCAGGTTATGCAGTATATTACGTTCTGCATCTTGCAAATCATATCTGCATTTATATTAAATATGTGACCACTTTTAAATTTCATTTCTTTGTCTCCCTCTATGTATTTGTAGGTGGGGTTACTGCAGATTCTACATCTACCATCTCCACACTCTTATACAAAGAATTCAGTTTTAGTTTCTGATGAGAATTTCACTCTTGTTAGATGTTTCTTTAAGTTTTTGTCTTGTCGTCTACTGTTTTTTATGCAATATTTGTTTAGTATGTTTTCCATTTTGGGACCTTGTAAGACTATTGGTAGGTTTGAATGTATGATTTGGAACATGTTGGTAACCCCAGGGTTGTGTGTGCTTATGAAAGGGATAATGTTTTCTTTGTTTTTTGTTTTGGGTGTCCTGAGTTGTGCGGTGTCTAGTTTCATTGCTCTTGAGATTCCATTTTTTATTAGTTTAAGGGGGTATTTTTGTTCTAGTAGGAAGATTTTAAGTTCATCTAGTCTTATTAGGCATGTTTGTGAGTTAGTTACTATGCTACATATGCGTCTTGCCATACTATATGGGATGTTTCTTTTTATGTGGGATGGGTGGCAGGAGTGGAAATTTAAATATTGGTGTGTCGGTTTTTTTGTAGTGGATGTCTGTTGTGATGATGGAGTTGTGTATCTTGATGTTGATGTCTAGGAAGGGAAGTTCGTTGTGGCTGGTATCTATTGTGAAGTTGATAGATGGGTGCAGCGTGTTGAGGATGTTGTGGAATATTCGTAGGTCTTCTTCTGATCTGTTCCAAAAGATGAAGCAGTCATCGAGGTAGCGTTTCCACTTTTTCTTGATGTCTTCTCTAAGTCGTGTTTGAAGACTTTCCCTATTTCATCGTATAGTTTGTTCTCAAGGAAACCCATCACCAGGTTGGCATATGAAAGTGCGAATTTTGTACCCATAGCTGTGCCCTTTATCTGTCGGTATGTCTTGTTGTTGAATGAGAATGTATTTTCTTCAAGTATTAATTGGGTGGCTTGGGTGATAAAGTCTGTCTTGAAACGTTCGTCTATGAGTTCCCTGTATTTTTCTATCAATTGTTTTATTGCTTCCAGACCTAGGGTGTGTGGTATGTTCGTGTATAGGTTTGTGACATCGAAGCTTGCAAGTATGGTGTTTTTCGGAACTGTATTTGGAATGTGTGTGAGGAAGTCTATGTCATCCCTTATGCAGCTTGGTATCTGTGGGCATAAAGGTTTGAGGAGTACATCTATAAAGTGGCTTAGTTGTTGTGCTGGTGCCTGGGGTCCAGCCACTATTGGTCTCATTGTGAGGTCTGCAGGCCTTTGTATTCTTATATAGTGGTTCTTCTGTTCCTTTATGGCTCTCTGTATTTCAGAGCTTTTATGAATTTTAGGTAATCCATAAAAGTTGCTATCTTTGGTTCTTGAGTTGCATAGATAGTCTTTCTCCTTATCTGTAAAGGAGTCCTGGTATTCATTGACTAATGTTCTAATTTTTTTTATTGTTGCTTTCTCCGGTGGTGTTGGTTCCTCTTTATAGTATGTCTGGTTGTTCAGCAACTCCAGCATCTTTTCTTTGTAGTAATCTGTATCCATAATTACTATTGCTCCACCTTTGTCAGCTTCTTTTATAATAATCGACTTGTCATTTTTTAGTTTTTGTAAGGCTTGTTTTTCTCCTCTGTGGAGGTTCTGTTTGCATTTGTGTGTGTTGAGAGGGAATTTGGATATTGTCTCTATGTATGTGTCAAGGTGTTTGTCACTTCCCTTGTAAGGGGTGAAATGGGATTTTTTTCTAATGATTGAGTTATCTTCTGTTTCTTTATTTTCAAAGAATTCCATAAGGCAGAGGTGGCGGCTGAAGTTGTCTATATCAGTTTTTAGTTCTGTGAGATTTGGAGTGGGTGTGGGTGTAAATTTGAGGCCTTTTAGTTGTAGGTTCATTTCATTTTCGTTAAGTTCTCTTTTAGATAGGTTTATTATTTTGGGGTCTATGTGTTTTGTGTGTTCATTCGGAATTTTTGGTATATTGGGTCTTGAGTATGGTTGAAGTATACTTTCCCTAAAAAAGGGGTTGTGCTGTTGCATCTCCAAATTCCATTTTCAGGTCTTAGGTTTTCTTGTAGCAGTAGGGGTGGTCTGTATGGTCTGTATGTGTTGTTTTGTCTTTGGTAGTTGTTTTCTTCCCATCTTCTGTGTTTGTTGAGCCAATTTCTATTACTGGGGTTCAGGTTTCTTTGTGGATAGGTGGATGGTTCATGTTTTGCGTTTGTATAGTGGGGGTTGTTTTTTATCCATCTTGTAAATTTGTGGGGTCGCATGGGGTTGGTGTTTGTATGGTTTATCCACTTGTTTATTGTTCCATGTGTGTGTCCATT
>NC_043015.1:25446911-25456911 GCF_006345805.1 Octopus sinensis
ACAAATTTTGAATACACAATAGGAACAAATTTCGGAAAACAATCTCCCATAATTCACGGAATTAAAATTACAATTCGATTTTTGTACAAAACTGTAGTTGAAGTGTTTACGAAGTATAATACGTGTTTTCATGAATGTACTAAAGAGATTTGCTCTGATATTCTCATTTAAATATGAATAGGTAAATTCGGGCGGTTTGGTAATGAAAGGGTTAAACGGATGCATACATTTATTAATCTCTTAGTATAATAACTATATATAAGTGTCGTCTGTTTATACATAAACACTGTTTCATACTGCAATTATATATACATATATCTATATATAATATTATATAATAAAATATATACAGAGTAAAATAAAAACCAATTTACCTTTTCTGTATTGTTATAGCAATTCCACCGTCCGTGTGTCTTTGCAAATGTGTTGGAATGATAAGTGAGTTGTGTTTTGGCGCCTTTTTTACTAATAACAAACACACACGTGTTTGTATGTAGTTGTTTGAAACGTTTGTGTTTGCCACTCTCATATATGTATGTGTATGCGTGTGTGTGAGGAATGACACACACACACTCACGCACGCACACATGTACATCAATGCTTTCGGAGTGATCATCATCATCGTTTAACGTCCGCTTTCCATGCTAGCATGGGTTGGACGGTTCAACTGGAGTCTGGCAAGCCCGAAGGCTGCACCGGGCCAGTCAGATCTGGCAGTGTTTCTACAGCTGGATGCCCTTCCTAACGCCAACCACTCCGAGAGTGTAGTGGGTGATTTTATGTGCCACCGACACAGATGCCAGACGAGGCTGGCAGACGGCCACGCTCGGATGGTGTTTTTTATGTGCCACCGACACAGGTGCCAGACGAGGCTGGCAGACGGCCACGCTCGGATGGTGTTTTTTATGTGCCACCGACACAGGTGCCAGACGAGGCTGGCAGACGGCCACGCTCGGATGGTGTTTTTTATGTGCCACCGACACAGGTGCCAGACGAGGCTGGCAGACGGCCACGCTCGGATGGTGTTTTTTATGTGCCACCGACACAGGTGCCAGACGAGGCTGGCAGACGGCCACGCTCGGATGGTGTTTTCTTATGTGTCACCGGCACAGGTGCCAGACGAGGCTGGCGAATGGCCACGCTCGGATGGTGTTTGTTACGTGCCCTCAGCACGGAGGCCAGTTGATGCGGTACTGGTTACGGTCACGTTCAGATGGTTTTCTTATGTGCCACCAGCACTGGTACCATAAAAGGATACAAATAGGATACAAATTCCATTGATGTACATCTATTTTGATTTGGTTTTGATTTTGATTTTCACTTGCCTCAACAGTTCTTCTCAAGTGTCACAATAAGGAAGGTATGCACAGGTGGACTGACTACATCCCAGGTAGAGGCCACGGGATATGGCTTCACTAGTCTTGCCGGGTCTTCTCAAGCACAGCATACTTCCATAGCTCTCGGTCTCTAGTCATTTCCATGGTGAGACCTAACGTCCGAAGGTCGTGCTTCACCACCTCGTCCCAGGTTTTCCTGGGTCTACCTCTTCCACGGGTTCCCTCAACTGCTAGGGATTGGCACTTTCTCACACACCTATCTTCATCCATTCTCGCCACATGACCATACCAGCGCAATCGTCTCTCTTGCACACCACAACTGATGCTTCTTAGGTACAACATTTCTCTCAAGGTACTAACGCTCTGTCGAGTAAGTACACTGACATTACACATCCATCGGAGCATACTGGCTTCATTCCTCACGAGCTACGCATGTCGTCAGCAGTCACGGCCCATGTTTCACTGCCATGTAGCATAGCTGTTCGTACACATGCATCATACAGTCTGCCTTTTACTCTGAGCGAGAAGCCTTAGTCACCAGCAGGGGTAAGAGCTCCCTAAACTTTGCCCAGGCTATTCTTATTCTAGCAGTTACACTTTCAGCGCACCCACCCCCACTACTGACTTGGTCACCTAGATAGCGGAAGCTATCAACTACTCCTAGTTTTTTTCCCCCCGGAAAGTGACGGAATTGTTTTCTCTGCAGATTTTCGGAGGTCAATGCTCCCGAGCATCTGCCACATACAAAAACTATCTTCCCAGTTAGCCTACCTTTGACATTGCTGCACCTCTTATGTGTCCATAGCTTACACTGGGTACATCTTATAGAGTTTCTACCTACACCTTTTCTACGGATCGAGCAGGGCCATCTTCCTGAGGATATTTGTATTGTCTACTCTACCTTCTACTTATTAGTACTTTGGTTTTAGCTAGGTTGACTCTAAGGCCCCTCGATTCTAAACCCTCCTTCCACACCTGGAACTTCTGCTCCAGTTCTGATAGTGACTCAGCAATTAGAGCGAGGTCATCAGCATAGAGGAGCTCCCAAGGGCAGCCTGTCTTGAATTCCTCCACAATTGCCTGAAGGACTATGATAAATAGGAGGGGGCTGAGTACTGAACCCTGGTGGACCCCAAACTCTACTTTGAATTCTTCTGTGTACATGTTGCCAACCCTAACCTTACTTACGGCATCTCTGTACATGGCTTGCACAGCCCTCACCAGCCATTCATCTATCCATAGTTTCCTCATTGACCACCAGATGAGGGATCGGGGGACCCTATCAAAAGCTTTCTCCATGTCAACGAAAGCCAGGTACAGGGGCTTATCTTTGGCTAGGTATTTCTCCTGCAGCTGCCTTACCAGGAATATAGCATCAGTGGTGCTTTTCCCTGGCACGAACCCAAACTGCATCTCATCTAAACTAACTCTCTCTCTAATTAGTTGGGCTATGACCCTCTCCGTAACCTTCATTACCTGATCCAACAGCTTGATACCTCTGTAATTATTTGTATCCAGGGCATCACCTTTACCTTTGTAGCAGTTGACTAGTATGCTGCTACACCAGTCATTGGGTATGACTCCTTCGTGTATCACCTGGTTGACTATACAGGTGACTAGGTTATAGCCGACACTGCCAGATATTTTGAGCATCTCTGCAGTAATTCCTGATGGGCCTGGGGCTTTCCCTGTCTTCATGCTTCTAATTGCCTTAGCTACCACGGAACTATCAACTCGGATAGCTGGTCCCTCTGTTGGGTCAACATTCGGAAGACTCTCTTTATCCCATTCATTTTCTTTATTCAGCAACCTTTCATAGTGGCATCTGTTAAAATATTTTCTCGAATTTTGTTCTAATTGGTGGTAAAATTGAAAGAATTTTTTATGGCATCACCCACTGAAGTACTCTGAAAAATCATGGGTACACTCTAATTGAAGAAATTGTGTGAGGAGTAAATCGTTATGTATTTATTTGTTTCTGTTTGCTGTGTTTTTTTATTTTTTGAGTAGTGGTTTAAATACTTTCAGTTTAGTCTTCCTCAAATCACTCTGTCGCTATTTACTTTCATTTTATTCGTTGCACACTGTGTGTGTGCGTGTGCGTGTGGTGTAAACCACATTAAGAAAAGCATTTGACATACACACCAGAATGTGAGTTTTCTGTAAATTTTGCTTAATTGGAGTTTAAATTTTAAAAACTGGACCTGGCATGAACCGATGCATTCTACTCTTAAAAATGCTAGGTAAATTGTAATTGAAGAAATCCTATATTGTAGATTTCTATAAGTTACAAAGGGAGGCAGATAAAATCTGCCTTTTATAATAAGAGATATGTATAAATATATATATGTATATATAATATATATATATATATATATATATTCATATACATATATATTCATATATATACATGTATATATATATGTATATATCTATATATATGTATATATGTATGTATATATATGTATATATAAATATATATATACATATATATGTATATATATGTATATATATATATATATATATATATATTAATAGTTATCGCCATACTAATATGGCATCCTTAAAAATAAGACTAAAGCTGTCGCTGATTAGCTCCATGAAGCCATCGCCTCAAGCTAGCTACATGACACACAAACTGCGTCCGTTATTAAACCTTCGAACAGGTTAGGTCAGCCGCTTCAACCTGCTAGTCCGACAGCTACAGACATGTTTCAGGGTCGTTGCCCCTTCTCAATGCAATAGAATCTTTGAACGGAGACGGTCAGTAGCGACACCTGCAGGTCTGACTACGCTGCATTGAGAAGGGGCAACAACCCTGAAACATGTCTGTAGCTGTCGGACTAGCAGGTTGAAGCGGCTGACCTCCCCTGTTCGAAGGTTAAATAACGGACGCAGTTTGTGTGTCAAGTAGCTAGCTTGAGGCGATGGCTTCATGGAGCTAATCAGCGACAGCTTTAGTCTTATATTTATAAGACTGCCATATTAGTATGGCGATAACTATTAATTTCCAGAAACGCTGTCGTAATCCCTTTTAAAGAGACTTAGTAATTTTAATATTTCTATTATATATATATATACATGTATATATATATATATATATTATATATATATATATATATATATAATATATATATATATATACATATACATATATGCCCTGTACCTGGCTTTTGTTGACATGGAGAAAGCCTTCGACAGGAACCCCGATCCCTCATATGGTGGTCAATGAAGAAACTAGGAATAGAAGAATGGTTAGTGAGAGCTGTGCAAGCCATGTACAGGGACGCTGCTAGTAAGGTGAGGGTTGGAAATGAGTACAGTGAAGAATTCCGGGTAGAGGTAGGGGTCCACCAAGGCTCAGTCCTCAGCCCCCTCCTATTTATCATAGTCCTCCAGGCAATAACGGAGGAATTCAAGACAGGATGCCCCTGGGAGCTCCTCTATGCTGATGACCTTGCTCTAATTGCTGAGTCATTATCAGAACTGGAGAAGAAGTTTCAGGTGTGGAAGCATGGTTTAGAATCGAAGGGCTTAGAGTCAACCTAGCTAAAACCAAAGTCGTAATAAGTAGGAAGGTAGACAAATCACAAACGCCTTCAAGTAGATGGCCCTGCTCGATCTGTAGAAAAGGTGTAGGTAGAAACTCTATAAGATGCACCAAGTGTAAGCTATGGACACATAAGAGGTGCAGCAATGTCATAGGAAGGCTAACTAGGAAGATGGTTTTTGTATGTGGCAGATGCTCGGGAGCATTAACCTCTGAAAATCTGCAGAAAACAACTTCCGTCACTTTCCAGGGGGAAAAACTAGAAGTGGTTGATAGCTTCCGTTATCTTGGTGACCAAGTCAGTAGTGGGGTGGGTGTGCTGAAAGTGTAACGGCTAGAGTAAGAATAGCCTGGGCAAAGTTTAGGGAGCTCTTATCTCTGTTGGTGACTAAAGGCCTCTCACTCAGAGTAAAAGGCAGACTGTATGATGCATGTGTACGAACAGCCATGCTACATGGCAGTGAAACATGGGCCGTGACTGCTGAGGACATGCGTAAGCTCGCGAGAAATGAAGCTAGTATGCTCCGTTGGATGTGTAATGTCAGTGTTCATAGTCGTCAGAGTGTAAGTACCTTGAGAGAAAAGTTGGACCTAAGAGGAATCAGATGTTGTGTGCAAGAGAGACGATTGTGCTGGTATGGTCATGTGGTGAGAATGGATGAAGATAGGTGTGTGAAAAAGTGCCACACCCTGGCAGTTGAGGGGACCTGTGGAAGAGGTAGACCCAGGAAAACCTGGGTCGAGGTGGTGAAGCACGACCTTCGAACTCTAGGTCTCACCAAGGAAATGACCAGAGACCGAGACCTATGGAAGTATGCTGTGCGTGAGAAGACCGGCAAGACCAGTGAGAACAATCAAAATCAAATCATATATCAGAAAGCAGGGGTTAAGTGACCCATCTGTTCGTGTCCGCTGTCAGCCTCGTCTGGAACCCGTGCCGGTGATACGTAAAAGCACCATTCGCTCATGGCCGTTTGCCAGCTCTGCCTGGCCCCGTGTCGGTGGCACGTAAAAGCACCATCCGTTCGTGTTCGTTGCCAGCCTTGCCTGGCCCCGTGCCGGTGACACATAAAAGCACCGTCCGTTCGTGGCCATTGGCCAGCTCTGTCTGGCCCCGTGTCGGTGGCACGTAAAAGCACCATCCGTTCGTGGCCGTTTGCCAGCTCCGTCTGGCCCCGTGTCGGTGGCACGTAAAAGCACCATCCGTCCGTGTCCGTTGCCAGCCTCGGCTGGCCCCCGTGCCGGTGACACGTAAAAGCACCGTCCGCTCGTGGCCGTTTGCCAGCTCTGTCTGGCAACCGTGTCGGTGGCAAGTAAAAGCACCATCTGTTCGTGTCCGTTGCCAGCCTCGGCTGGCCCCCGTGCCGGTGACACGTAAAAGCACCATCCGTTCGTGGCCGTTTGCCAGCTCTGTCTGGCCCCGTGTCGGTGGCACGTAAAAGCACCATCCGTCCGTTTCCGTTGCCAGCCTCGGCTGGCCCCCTTGCCGGTGACACGTAAAAGCACCGTCCGCTCATGGCCGGTTGCCAGCTCTGTCTGGCAACCGTGTCGGTGGCACGTAAAACCACCATCCGTTCGTGTCCGTTGCCAGCATTGCCTGGCCCCGTGCCGGTGACACGTAAAAGCACCATCCGTTCGTGGCCGTTCGCCAGCTCTGTCTGGCACCTGTGCAGGTGGCACGTAAAAAACACCCACTACACTCGCGGAGTGGTTGGCGTTAGGAAGGGCATCCAGCCGTAGAAACACTGCCAGATCTGACTGGGCCTGACGAAGCCTTCCAGCTTCACAGACCCCAGTTGACCCGTCCAACCCATGCTAGCATGGAAAACGGACGCTAAACGATGATGATGATGATGATGATGATACATATATGTGTATATATATATACATATATATGTACATATATATATATGTGTATATATATATATATATGTATATATATATATATATATGTATATATATATGTATATATACACATGTATGTACGTATATATATATATGTATATAGTATATATATATATACATATATATAAATATACATATATTATATATATATATGTATATATATATATGTGTATATATATATTTATATATACATATTTATATATACATATTTGTATATATATACTATATGTATATATATATATGTATATATATACTATATGTATATATATGTATATATATGTATATATATATACATATGTATGTATACATATATGAATATATATATACATATATATGTATATATATACACACTTATATATGTATATATATATATACATATGTATATATATATGTATATACTAGCAGTATCGCCCGGCGTTGCTCAGGTTTGTAAGGGAAAAAACTATAAAGCATTTTTAGAGAGTTATAGCCAAAAAATAGCAAAAAAATGGGAAAAAATGATGGTAAATTTTTTTTGAGATTTAAAAAAGGTGGAGTATCGTCCCCTAGACAGTTTATGGTTTGTGTTTCTGATTCTCGACCCCATGTCGAATTTATCGATTTTTTTCAGAACTGGGGGAACTTTTCAAAATTTTCGCTGCGTTAGTTTTGAATTATGACATTGGGCTATGTGTGTGTCAAGTTTCATCAGAATCGGTTGAAAGCCGTGGTCAGGGTGAGGGTACAAGCAAACAGACACACAGAAACACGCACAGACAAACTGCCGTTTATATATAGAGAGATATATGTATATATATATATATATTATATATATATATATATATATATATATATATATATATATATATATATATATATATATATATGTATATATATATGTATATATATATATATATATATATGTAATATATATGTATGTATGTGTATATATATATATATATATATGTATGTATGTGTATATATATATATATATGTGTTATTGAAAGGGCAGCTGCTGAACCAGAATCTTTTTTGTGCATGTCACAAAAGATTGTACAGCAGCTAACCTGGCTCCATCAAACTCAAACTCAAAGATGGGACTATCCACAATACACAAAATGCCACAGCAAATAGACCCAAGGTGGACACCACTGGCAACAATGCACACATCCACCTCGATGCTCCTATTGAACATCAGAGGACTGCTAACACTCAGTAACAGAACAAAAATCCCTTACTTGAGAGACCTTGTTGCATGCAATCAAGGCTTATGCATAGCACTTACGGAAACACGCCTGAAACCGGACATAGCAGATGCGGAAATACACATACCACAGTATGTTGTACTACGGACCAACAGAAAAGAAAGGAGTCATGGAGGAATTGCTATGTACATCCGCGAGGAACTCACACCCCAGGTCCTTTTGTCATACTCAAATTCGGTGTGTGACACACTAATCGTACATATAAGGCAACTCGGTGTAGTTACATGTGTTACATATCGCCCTCCAGATACTCCAAGTCATGTAGGCAAGTTTGAAGACTGCCTTACAAAACTAGAAGTTCTAGTCACATTAGAACAACACATAAGTGTGCTTCTTATTGGAGACTTCAATCTGTCCAATGTCAGATGGTCCGAGAGCCTTTCTCTCCCAGGAATGACACGATGCAAACAAGGACAGGCGAGGTCTCTCCTGAACCTCATCAACACTCTGTACATGGAGCAAATAATACTCCAACCAACCAGGGCAGGTAACATACTGGATCTCTGCTTCACAAATAATATGGATCTCATCCATAATGTGAAAGTGACACCGCCACTACTCTCGGATCACAACATGGTAGAGTTGACCATGTATGGGCCAAAGGAAAGCATGGACATGCATTCTACAAGAAACTCTCAGAATCTTTCCAGCTTGAACTTCCATAAAGTAAACTGGAAACAAATTGAGAAAGAGATCCTCAAACAAAACTGGCCTGAATGTCTCTATTCACCAGACATCAACATGAAACTTCAACAATTCATGTCTGTAATGCAAGCCATATGCTACAAATGTGTCCCAGTGAGAAAGGCCACTGTACACAAGAACAAAATCCCCAGAGAGAGGAAAATTCTTATGAGACGGCGTACAAAAGTTTCAAATCGCCTAAACAAACAAATTGAAAGCAGTGAAAAGTCCTGCCTGAAAATAAAACTGTTGGAAATTGAAAAATGTCTGCAACTCTCCCATGAAAAAGAAAGAGCAGACAAAGAAGCCAGGGCTATAGACAACATAAAATCTAACCCCAGAGCTTTCTACAAGTTTGCCAAAGAAACAGCTACGGTGCACTGTAGGATAGGGCCACTCCTTGAAAAAGATGGTACACTCACAGGAAATCCAATGAGGATAAGTGAAATACTAAATGAGCAATTCAAAAGTATTTTCACTCCACCCCTAGGGCATTTTCAAGTCAGCAATCCAACTGACTTCTTTACAACTGCAGATATAAAATCAGAGGCAACGATGATTGATTACATCAATATAAAGGAAGACGATGTAATAAAGGCTATAGATGAAATGAACCCAAACTCAGCTACTGGCCCCGATGGATTCCCAGCAATCCTTCTAAAAGTATGTAAGAGAGTCCTAGCAAGGCCACTGCAGTTCCTCTTTCAGAGCTTCCTTGTAACTGGCAAACTTCCAAGAAAACTGAAGGAAGGTAAAATATGCCCTATTCATAAAGGAGGTAGTAGAGCAGAGGCTAAGAACTACAGACCTATTTCTCTGACCTCACACATCAGCAAGGTCATGGAACGAATAGTCAGAAGGAAACTAATCGCCTTACTTGAAGAAAATAACTTGCTGCTTGACACCCAACATGGTTTCCGACCAGGAAGAAGCTACCTAACTCAGCTCCTCCAGCACTATGACTGGGTGCTGAAACGACTGCTCAACCACTCAAATGTGGAAGTCATATATCTCGACTTTGCAAAGGCCTTTGATAAAGTCAATCATGGAATGATATGTCCCAAACTGCGTGATTTTGGCATAGTTGGAAAATTGGGAGGATGGCTTTATGACTTTCTGAAGGATAGAAGTCAGGTGGTAGTAGCCAATGGGACCACCTCCATTAACACATAAATAGTGAGCGGTGTTCCGCAGGGCAATGTTTTGGGATCACTACTGTTCATAATGGCCCTCTCGGACATGCCCTCAGCCATGCAGAGAGCCACAATAACAAGTTATGC
>NC_043015.1:25461911-25466911 GCF_006345805.1 Octopus sinensis
ATACAGGACACGTTAGATAATGTAATCCACGATATATTATGTGTGGAAAAACAAAAATGTGAAGGTTATGGTTAGAATGCCATTAATCAAAGAACTAGCCTAAATTTAAACAACAACAACAACAGTAGGCGCAGGAGTGGCTGTGTGGTAAGTAGCTTGTTTACCAACCACATGGTTCTGGGTTCAGTCCCACTGTGTGGCACCTTGGGCAAGTGTCTTCTACTATAGCCTCGGGCCGACCAAAGCCTTGTGAGTGGATTTGGTAAATGGAAACTGAAAAGAAGCCTGTCGTATATATGTAGATATATATATGCATGTGTGTGTTTGTGTGTCTGTAACCGCTGCTGGTGTGTTTATGTCCCCATTACTTAGCGGTTCAGCAAAAGAGACCGATAGAGTAAGTACTGGGCTTACAAAAGAATAAGTCCCTGGGTCGAGTTGCTCGATTAAAGGCGGTGCTCCAGCATGGCCGCAGTCAAATGACTGAAACAAGTAAAAGAGTAAAAAGAGAGTAAAGAGTATGAGGAATACAAACTATGATTCTCTCAGTTGGTCACAAGGAAACTCATTAATTCATTCCCATTCTCAACAATTATAGAGTTGTGATTATATTTGATTAACTACACACAGTCTCCTTGGTGTGCTTTGACTGTGTTCCTAGTGAAAAGAAATCCAAGCAGATAATAACTTCATTATCCAGTGCCTTCTTAATTTCAAGAAGCACATTGAGAAAAGGCTCCCAGATTACTATGTGATAGTGTACAAATGCATTGGAATGTAGTCTACATTATTGTAATAATTGTTTAACATAGAATGCTCTGTAAGGATATTGTGCAATGTAAGTTATGTATTTGGTAATCAAATATTTCATTGTTGCCTACCAGAACATTCTGTGGAAGTTAAGTGAGTTGGTTCCACAATGGTCTTAAATTTCATAATTATTGCTCATTCTAGAGGAGCTAAGTGAGTTGTTTGCACAATGCTCTTAAATTTTACAAGCATTCTTGAACACCATTCTCCTCCAGATCATATTGAAAACTTATCTGTCTGTCTGTTTGTCTGACCGGCTCTTTCTCTACCTTCCTCTGTTTTTGAATTTGATCAAATCGACTTCAACTCTCACAAACTTTTCCTCTCTTTGACTTTACTCAGATTTTCTAAGAATCGAACCTCTCTCTCTCTCTCTCTCTCTCTCTCCTCTCTCTCTCTCTTTCTCTCTCTCTCTATCTATCTATCTATCTATCTATCTATCTATCTATCTATCTATCTATCTATCTACCTACCTACCTACCTACCTACCTACCTACCTACCTACCTAACTAACTATCTATCTATCTATCTACCTACCTACCTACCTACCTACCTACCTACCTATCTATCTATCTATCTATCTATCTATCTATCTATCTATCTATCTATCTATATTCTTCCTTCACTTTCCTACCTACTCTTTCTGTCTCTCCCTCTCTTTCTCTGGCTCTTAGCCTCTGCTCATATGTCTTTTAAAGTTCAAAGTGTTTTGTTCTTTTTATTTTCCTCCCTTCTCACTCTCTCCTATTTCTTTCCATTTCCTTTCATCCCATCCTCTTCCTCTCTCTCTCCATCCCCTTTCCCTCTTTGCAGCTCCCCAATCCACCCTCCAATTTTTACACAGGCACTGAAAACTAATCCTTCATATATTTTTCTCTTTCAAAAGTTACCTCCCACTCAAAACAACTTTTGTCCATGTCCATCTCTTTATATTTCTAGGGATTTCACCCCTTAGACCAAGCAGGGCACTATTTTCAATGGCTTAGTTTGCTAATGATTATTTCGCTGACCCTATAAAAGCTACCTAGCTGGGAACTGAACTCAGAACAAAGAACTGTAGCCTGGTACAATAAGGGATTTTTTCTCATACTCTACTGATTGTGTAATATACTTCCAAATATACATCTGTACATACATATGTGCATATACACATGTACATATGCACAAATACAATAGATGAAGACAGAGAGAGGGATAATTAATATATATATATGTTTACACACAGCGGTAAAGTCAACAAGAAAAGTACTGCACTCACTGAGAAATAAATATTATTTGATAAACACAGCATTTAAATGTGAGCTTACTATAAGATTCATGCTCCAATGGTATAATAACCAGACAAGCCTGTATAGCTTGTATAGTAGCTCACATTTAAATCCTGTGTTTATTAAAAACAAGATTATATATATATATATATTTATTTAAATGTACATGCTCACAATAACACACACACACACACACGCACACACACACACACGTGCGCACACACATGCGTGCACACACACGCGCGCACACACACGCGCGCACACACACGCGTGCACACACACACACACATATATATACACACACAATTATCATATATACATACATACATACATACATACATACATACATACATACATACATACATACATATATATATATATATATATTTACACTCCAAAAAAGATAAGGAGTAGAATAGATAAAATACAGACTGCAAATGTTTCATAACAAGCTGAAGTTTGTTACCTAAGAAGTAATGAACATAAATCAGCTTAGCTAATCTTCAGGTCTTAGTTACTTGATAGTATCTTTTTCCTGTGACAATCTGTATAATCTCTCTCTCTCTCTCTCTCTTTCATATATATATATATATATATATATATATATATATATACATACTTGTGTAAACTTGGTTGTCCAACACATTTTGTGAGCATTTTTAAGGAACTACACAGAAACATGAAAGCTCAGGTAGTCTTTAATGGTGATCTATCTCATGAATTTTGGGTGGACAATGGTGTCAAACAGGGAGTTATTCCTTGCCCCATACACTTTTCTCTATTTATTTTCTTGCATTCCTTTGGTATACTTTCAAGGATTGCAAAAGAGGAATCGGAATCAGATTTCGAACATCTGGTCACATCTTTAATTTGACCCAGTTTAATTGCAAATCATAGACTTTCAAAATACTTGTTAGAGAATTAGTTTATGCCGATGATGCTGATTTGTTGGCACACTCAGAGTGATGATATGCAATATTTAATGGACAGATGTTCCACTGTATGTGTACAATTTTAAATTCACAACTAGTTTGGAGAAAACCAAAGTAATGTTTACTGCCATGTGAATGGAACAAGGTTAGAAGTTGTTAACATCTTTGTTTACCTAGGAAACACACTATCAATAGATGGTAATCTCAAGGGAAGTGTTGCATTTTGAAAGCTCAAAAAGTGAGTATGGGTGGATAGAGGTATTTCCCTCTAGACAAATATCAGTATCTGTAAAGCGTGTGTATTGTCTGCATTTCTTTATTCAAGTGAGACATGGACCACTTAGAAGTGTCATATAAAAATGCTGGAGAGATTTCATCAAAAGTACCTCAGATGTATCTTAGGAGTCAAGTGGGAATGTTTCATACCAGATACAGAAGTTTTTCACATGGCACATTGCAGCTCAATTGAATAACATGTTGTCTTGGCTCAAATTTGATGGACTGGACATGTTAAGAGAATGAAAGGTGAGCGATTGCCTAAGCATCATTTTTATGGTGAGCTCAACTCTGGTAAGTGACTACAACATAAGCCGAGGAAACAATATAAAGACAGCATGAAGGAAAACCTGAAGAAAATAGATATGAACAAAAGTGATTGAGAAAATGATGCTCTAGATCAGAACAAGTGGAGAGGTTCTGTTATGATTGGTTGCAATGCCTGGGAGGAAAAGATGATTCAGCACTCTGAGCTTAAAAGGGCCTCTCGCAAAGGGACAATTGGAACTGTAATCAACAGTGAACATTGGATGTGTATTATATGTGATCGTGTTCTGTTCAGGATACGTGAATCATATGAAGTCACAGAAAAATTGTAATGCCCAGATAAGTAATGATCTTGGATACCAAGCACCTTTCACAACTTGTATTATATGTCACAAAGCTTGTAAGACAATATCTGGACTTAAAAGACATGCTAGTTCAAAAAAATTCATTCAGAATCAGATTTCAAAGGACAAAGATATAGAAGAAAATTGAATAATATCTGTCATTTGTGTTTTAAACCCTGTCAGTCAGCAGCTGGTCTTAAAAGTCATCTAAGGTTTCATCAACGGAGTGATTGTGCTGTGTGATGGGTTGTGGTGTGTGTGTTGATGGAACGGCTATCATCTGTGAAGATGAAACAATCATCATATATATATGTATATATATATATATATATATATTGTATGTATGTATGTAGAAATGTATGTATGTATGTATGTGTGTATGTATGTATGTCTGTATGTATATGTACACCTGACTAGCTTCCATGCTGGTGGCACATAAAAAGCACCCACTACACTCTTGGAGAAGTTGGTGTTAGGAAGAGCGTCCAGCTGTAAAAACCTTGTCAAATCAGATTGGAGCCTGGTGCAGCCTCCCAGCTTGCCATTCTTCAGTCAAACCATCCAACTCATACCAGCATGGTAAGTGGAAGTTAAACAACAATGATGATGATGATATATATAGTATCTGCTTTCTTGCATATGCGCAAAACCATTGCTAGAAAGAATCATTTAAATGAGTCAACGAGGATGCAATATGAGGCCCTTGTATGACGCTTAAGCCCAACCAAAGATCTGCAATTTCTATTGTCTGATGCACAGCTGTACAGGCTGGTAGAAGGCACACGAAGTTGCAAAGCAAACTTGTAAACCCTGCAGCCAAAACTACACCAATATCTGTTGCTTCTTTGCATAATTAGTCTTCAAGGATATTCTTTGGTTAAAAACATATTTTCTTTGGTTCATTTTCTTCAGGACTTTTACTGTTATCATCCATGAATATCCTGTCCTTCTTTGATTTTCTTATCCTCTCATCCTTACCCTGGCAACTCCATGCTGCAGATATGGCCATGTTGAGCAATTTGGTCATTGGTGCCAAAACTGCTCCAGCAACATCCAATCATGAAGGGATTCAATGTGTTTATATTTTTACTCTTTTTCCTGAA
>NC_043015.1:25469411-25481911 GCF_006345805.1 Octopus sinensis
TGTTTTGAATCTATTGTTTTGGAAAGTTGATATAAATATTATTTCTGTATATTCCTGCATTTCCTTCTCAGTTTAGCAAGTAGAATTCTTGGTTCTCACTTGAACCTCTCACCCAATTGCCAGCATAGCCACGTGCATACACAGACACACACATGCATCTGTGTATGTGTGTGTATACTTAGTGTTGTCTGTCTGAAAAAGGAGTACTTAATACCATAGTAGAGAGTAGTGATATTCATAATCTGGCCTTGTCAGTCTCCTACTTCTCTAGAGTTTCAGACAAGTTATGACTATTTTGTAACATGTCTGAAATCCCTGTGCACCCACAGGCAAAACAGTGGAACAAGAGACTTCCCTGCATGATGTTCCACTAATTTCATAGTCAAGTTAATTACACATAGAATAAAAGCAAACAGAGCACAATAAATGAAATTAATTTTCAAAATTGAAGCACAATGCAAAGGAATATGGTATTTGAATAATGCGTTATGCTCATCAAGACATTTCTAATGTCTTTTAGTAGGCATCTGTGAGGGGCACGAAGACAATTGTTTGTAGTGAGATCAATAGTTTTTTAACAACCAAAATTATTTGACTACATGTTCTGATGTTCTGGGACTTCTTATCAAATAGCCATCAATAAATGGCAAATGAGTATAAGTTTTCAATAATTATATTATAATTTTTTCATTAATGTATTACAATCATAATATATTCATAATGACTATACATTTTCTGTAAGTCTTGTAACCATTTCTTCCCTAAAATGTTTTAAATATATAGTTATGCTGATAAGCTCAATATTCAAAGTGGATTGGTGTCATATCTACATAACCATTGTCATTTTAATTTATATTTGATGTGACATTGGTTGCCTATTCTATATAATGAAGTTCCCTTTAATTGGACGTTAATTTGTGAGTGGGAATTGTATTTTCTTAAATCACTCTTAGTCAAGGATTAGCCATGGATTTAACGATATTAATGAATTTCACAAATGTACAGAAGCTACTTTTAAGCAAGATGCTATTAAAAGTTTTACTGTAGTTTTATCTATGAAGTGGTTTCTGTTTGGTGTAACTACATTTATCAAAACTGGAGGATTATATCACATGGTCTTTCTCAAACACACACATACGTGCATGTGCACACACACATACGTGCATGTGCACACACACATACGTGCATGTGCACACACACATACGTGCATGTGCACACACACACATGTGCATGTATGTGTGTGTGCATATGCACACACATGTGCATGTATGTGTTAATCTTTACTATGATGCAGCCACACCTATTTCTCTAGAGAAGACAACAAACCCCAGTAAAAGTTTGTTAACACCAAATAAATTATCCTTTTACAAATATCTCAGGTTTCATTTATATCTTTATTTTTGTCATGTCACAGAGAAGAGTAATTTTAAGATGCATATATATTTAAGCATTTGTTAAAATAAATCTTTACATTTTGAATTTCCTAAAAACAACAACAACAAAAAAAGAATAGAAAATTATCATGAAATATTCCACTTGATAGACAATTTAATATATTCAATTCTCGTATTTGGTTTTTTTCACCCTGCATACATAATTATTTTGATGAAAATTTTAATGTTTGCAGGTACATCTTTTTATTTATTTGTGGCATAACACTCCGTATTATTTTCGATTATTCTTAATATATATGTCAATTTGAAATTTTGCAGAATAATAAACACAAAATTCCAGTGTGAAAGAAAAAGAAAGAAATGAATAAAGCTTCACACAATTATTCATGCATGGAGATTAAATAATAAATCAATGAATTCTTTATTGGTAAGTATTTCATTTTCAGGTACAGAGAATTAACAAAATAATACATGAGATCTATAAGATTTATTTTAAAACACTTTGCATGTATGTGCATGTGTGTGTGTGTGCATGATGTGTATGTATGTGTCTGTGCGTGTGCGTGCATGCACACATGAATATGTACATGTGCTTATGTGTGTTTGAATGGTGAATGGTGTGTGAGATTTACTTAAAAGGCTGTGCATGTTACATGTATGTGTGTTTGTGTGTATATGTGTGCAAGTGGGAGAGATGTTTTAATGTCCAATTTTCTATGCTGCCATTAACTGAACATGGAATATCCGAACATGAAATATCCGAATCATACGCACTGTGTGTGTGGTGTGTGTGTGTGTGTGTGTGTGTGTGTGTGTGTGTGTGTGTGTGTGCACATGTATAAATATTTATGCGGGTATATTTGTATTTTAGCATTTTATGAATTTCAGTCTGAACTGCAGCCATGCTGGAGCACTGCCTTGATGGGATTGATTCAAGCACATTGTTATCCCTTATGAAGAATACTCATGATCAAGGGTGTTCCATTTGTGACCCTCCTGCCTTTTTTTCAGACATAGTCTTTGCGGAACTATATAAAGGAATCATCTGTGTTACATAAGGCAGTGTTTCTGCTATATAAAACATATTTTCTCATTGTTCTCTACATTCATTGACCTCCAGTGTCACATGGAAGAATAGATTTCACATCACAGAACTTCAAATTACAGCAAAAGTTTTACAAATGCAACACTTTTGTCAGCTGTGGAATATCTGTTCTACATAATGGATCCTTCCTTTATTTTCTAAGATAGTAGGGAGTTATCTGTGACATTGATGCTCAGTGTGGTGGTCATTTCACTTTCTGTAGTTTTCAGCTTTCTTCTGTACTTTTGACCCAGGTTAGAGTACGGATGAAGCAAACCATTGATCAAACACATTTCATCCCTGGCAAATCTTCCAATATTTTCAGACATAGAATATTCAGAATTATGTTATCTAAAGTGTCCTTTTCTGATGAAGATACACTTTTTAGTCAAACTTTCTAGAAGATTGCTTGACCAAGAACAAAAATGCTTGAGATAACTCTGCAACATAAATGATTTCTCATGGAATTTTGGCTGACGTGTAATGATGAGTCAAAGACTTTCTAGTTTCTGAATGACTCTTTTCTTCTTGGTGGCTGCAATCTACAATGTCCATGTTGTGTAAAGAAACCTGTGAAGGCTGCACTCAACGACTGCATGAATTTCCCATACTCATACAACTCATGGTGACATAAATGACATAGAGTAAATCCAGCAGAAATGAAAATAATGAAGTACAAGTGAATGTGGGTGAGTGGGGTACGTAGAGGTTACAAGTATTTGACAAGAGACATCGATACCTAACTTGTCACTGAGAAATTGTCAAAACAGAATGGTTGGAAAGCATTACTATGAACAGACTGATCAAGGAGTCTTGATCAAATATCCTCTCTAATCAATGTGGTCACCATTCATTTAATGTGATTAAGGAGAGAGAGTGAGAGAGAGAGTGAGAGGGAGAGGGAGTGTGAGTTGAGATAATTGACAAATATATCATTACAACTGTCCAATGAATGGCTACATGAAACTCAGAGTGTGAAGATACTTTGATAAAGAGTATATACACTTACATATATACATATATATATATAATATATATATATATATATATATATATATATATAAACACACATGCATATATATATATATATATATCAAAAGGATGTGTTATAATACTATTCCACTTATACAAAACAACCATACCAACAATCCAACATACCACCATCATCAGCTGCCCCACAGATATCATTATGGTTTTGACACCTGAACAGTACCATTCAATCTGGCAGTGTTAACAGCACTAAAAGAAGTATGTATAGATACATACATACATATATATATATATATATATATATATATATATAAACTTGGGACTAGTGGTTTCATATTGTCTTATTCGCCAATAGAAATGTTTACTTTTTACTGATTTATGGATTCTTGAATAACTATATATCATCATCATCATCATCATCATCATCATTTAACGTTTGTTGTCCATGCTGGAATGGGTTGGATGGTTTGAATGGGCTGACACTCTAGAAAGCTGCACCAAGATCCAGTCTGATTTGGCATGGTTTTCTACAGTTGGATGCCCTTCCTAAAACCAACCACTCTGAGAGTGTAATGGGTGCTTTTACGTGACATCAGTATCTGCCACGAATGCTATTTTGCTCTGCTTGATGGGTCTTCTTCTCAAGCATGACATAATGCCAAAGGTCTTGTTCACTGTCTCCATGAGGCGCAATACTCAAAAGGAGCTCGGCCACTTTGCTACTCTTCAGGCCAAGTCTATCTTGATTACATGAAGTTTACATCTCCATTACATAAAGTAAATTTCATGTAATCAAGAAATCCTTGGCCTGAAGAGTAGCTTACCATCTCCCCACTCATTGGATAATTACTACTTCCAGGCTTCTGCTAGCTATGAAACATATGTAGCTTGGGTTTTTATCTTCTCCATTCTCTAATTTTGGATGGTTATTCGCATATACAGCAACCCCAGTTGCTCACCGTAAAAATAACTATTTTTTTAGCTTATCATGCTTCAACACAGGAAAAAATTGACAACCTTCTGTGCCAATAAACCACTATTGTCCCTGAAAGTTGTCTTTTATATCTGCTATGGACTGCTAGAAGCTCACTATTTTCCTTGATCTTTGTAGCTTACCTTTATATATATATGTACATGCACACACATGAGAACATATCTGTTATATGCCCATACACATGAATGAGGTAGGAAGAAAGTAACAAATAAGGAGTGCTATGGCATGACTGAGAGAGAAGGAAAGAAACGTGTGTGCCAAACTCCTCTACTTTTATTTTTTTCAATTTTGCAAATATTAGTAAAAGCAGTTGTGTAAAAAATCGCTTTTAGATTTGAAATTATACAAAAAATAAAGATGCAAGGAAATTTATTTGTAAATATTATTTTCTATTTTGGGATCTCTATTAAAATAAATTTAAGATTCTTCATACATTATATTAGTTTACATTAAGAAATACAGAAAGAATTTTTAAAGGACTTTTGACTTTGGAAATAAATTTTGCAATTTATTTAGGTTTTTTCATTCACATTTAAATTTAGAAATATTATAGTGTTATTATCTCAGCAGAAAAATATCCTCCAAATATAAAAAACGCTGAAAACATAATTCACATTTCCAGTTTGGTATCCTCTTTCTTCATTTTCAACATCTAATGTCCACTTTTCCATGTTTGCGTGGGTTGGACAGAATCTGAGGCAGATTTTCAGATAACTGTCGTTCCTGTTGCCAACTCTCACTTGTCTTTAAGGAAGGTTATATTTCCTGATGGCCAAACATGTTCTTGCAGAAGTTTGGAAATGACTGACATTGCTTGTAGGACAATGGCACTCACAAGCAATCGATGTGAAGACAAGGAAACACAGATAGGTCTATAATTAGCTTGGAAATCTTTGATACTGTTCACCTCTGGGCTTCCTCTCTTTTCTTGGACTGGTAACATCTCATTAGATCATATTGCCACAGTGCTGATGGAACCATTTTTGTCCAGCACTCCAGTGTTCCACAGAGCTTGGCTTTGTCTCCTCTTCTTTTCTTTTTAAACATCAGCAATGCACACTCTTACACATGGTATCATGTGTAAGAGTGTGCATTGCTGATGTTTAAAAAGAAAAGAAGGGGAGACAAAGCCAAGCTCTGTGGAACACTGGAGTGCTGGACAAAAATGGTTCCATCAGCA
Organism: Octopus sinensis; assembly: GCF_006345805.1. Lineage (NCBI taxonomy): Eukaryota > Metazoa > Mollusca > Cephalopoda > Octopoda > Octopodidae > Octopus > Octopus sinensis. Next base: position 25,475,054 of record NC_043015.1, read on the forward strand.
TCGATCATTCTTGGCTAACCTTCTCCACCTAAGCAACATCCACTTGCAACCTAGAAACCTCAGACCAAATTTGTGCTAACCTCATTTACAAAGGCCTCATAAACATCTTCCGATAGGAATAGGCCAATCATATCTCCTTCAGCAGATAAACAAGCAACAAACACCATCACTGCACTTCACCTTCCACTTGAAACATAAGCAACATACAGCAAAATCCCTAGAAATTGTTCCAAATACTTCACCTTACTATTTCTAAGGAATATCTTTCACTTAGCTAGGATTGCATTTCAAAGACAAATGCTTCTCTCTAAAACCAGAAAAATACTTCAACTTTCAGCACTTACAGAGAAATATTGGGGTGGAGTGGGGAGTACAAAAGAGTACTTCTCCCACACTTGGTGAGGAGCAGCTGATAAATACAAAAATATCCAAAACTACAAAAAGCGAAAGTCTACATGACTGATTAGTATAATGTCAGTTGCAGACACAATGTGGCTCTGGCCTACAGAAGGGCTGTTGCCTCTCTCTGCCTTTACTACTGCTACTACAATTGCCTCTGCTCTGAAATAGAAAAGATAGAAAGTGGGGACAGCCTCCACTCAAGCATGCTCCAACTCACTCATCTCACTTTCACCACCATGTTGTATTAACCTCTCCCACATTGAGCCCTTTGTTATCAACTGGAACACTGGTCCTCAGGAATCTCCTTCCATGTATATAGACCTAATAGTTTAACAGTTTAAGCAGAACATTAATAACATCTGCAACTCTGAAGAGCAGCACCCCTTCCTCCAGATTTGGTTAGGAAAGAACATCACCAATCTCTTAAGCCTGTGCTTGTCAAGCATCTTCTCACAGGAAAAGGCAACCAATTGGTAGAATTGTTAGAACCTTCAGAAAAATGCTTTGTGATATTTGTTCTGACTCTTTTAAATTCTGCTGGGGTCAACTTTGGGGTTGCTAACTCAAATACTGGGGTTGGTTAGAAATATTGTTAAGGTTGTAAGTGAACAGAATTATCAGCATATCAAACAAAATACTAATACTTGGTGGCCCTGTGTCCAGCTCTTTATGTTCAAAATCCACCAAGGTCGACTTTGCTTTGATACTTCTGACAGTCATAAAAACTGAGCAGCAGCTGAGTACTTGGGTCATTGTAATCGACTATTCCATCATCATCATAATTTAACGTCCGTTTTCCATGCTAGCATGGGTTGGATGGTTTGACTGGGGTCTGAGAAGCTAGGAGATGCACCAGGCTCCAGTTTGATCTGGCAGAATTTCAACAGCTGGATGCACTTCCTAACACCAACCACTCCGAGTGTAGTGGGTGCTTTTTTACATGCCACCGGCACAGGTGCTAGAGGGGGCTGGTATTGACCATGATTGGATGGTACTTTTTATGTGCCACTAGCACGTTTGGATAGGGCTTTTTACGTGCCACTAGCACAGGGATCACAACTACAATTTCCATTTGATTGTGATTTAATTTGATTTTGATGTTGATGTACTTGACTCAATAGGTCTCCTCAAGCATGGCATGTCACCCTATGATCCAAGGTACTTTTCGAGTTGGCTGGTTATGTGACACTGGTGTAGGGTACAGCTGTGAACTCACTTTATTTGCCAGGTCTTCTCAGTCACAGTATATCTCCAGAGTTCTCGGTCTTTAGTCATTGCCTCTGTGAGGCCGAACATTCAAAGGTCATGCTTCACCACCTCATCCCATGTCTTCCTGGGTCTCCCTCTACCCTGGATTCCTTCCACTGTTTGGGAGTGGCACTTCTTCACACAGCTCTCCTTATCCATCCATAGTACATGACCATACCAATGCAAACATCTCTCTTGCACGTCACTCCCTTTAAATTGCTGGCCTTATGCCAAAATTGGAAACATTATTATTAATATAAGTATACACATGCATGCTCACATGGATGTACATGCATACATGCATGCATGCACACACACACACGCACACACACACACACGTGTGTATTCACTTACATGCTAACCAGTACACAGTATGAATGACAAACATAGGAAGTGACAAACAAACCAAAGTGCTGGAAAGTGATAGAAAATTGCAATATAAAGATTGAAGAGAGTGAGAACGAGAGAGAAAGGAGAGGAAGCAAGAATGTATATAATCATCTGAATATTTTTTCTATTTTGCATTTCCATATTATTGCAAAGGAAACTTGGATAAAAAGTATTTTAACCCTGAAATTATCAAAAAAAAAAAAAAAAATTGAAAGCAAACTATTTCTAATACATTATTTTCTGTTTTTGCTATATCTATTAAGATGAAATTTGAAAATAAGATTCTTCTTGGATTATTTTAGTTATTTAAAAAAAAAAATGAAATTTTTAAAGGACATTTGACTTTGCAAATATATTTTGCAATTAAGTCTGGTGTATGTTTTTGGCATATTTTTCTTTTTCTTTTTATTTGAAATATGATAGCATTAATATCTCTGGAAAAATATTCTGCAAGTGTTTGTGTAAATGATGTTAGAAAGATTAATATATATGGTTCCAATTTCATGTATTTCCTTATTTAGTAGAAAGATTTTTTCTTATGTCTCCTTTCAGCAAATAGCTGAATACATAATAGTGACATATAACACATTTCACCTACATACTTTCTATTTACATTCTTTACAATCGTTCCTTCTTCGACAATTTCTGTGAATCAGAAATTCTAAAGAAGAGTTTGGGCTTGAAACACTAAAAATGCTTATTGAACGTTAAACAAAGAATTGTAATAATTACATTGAGTATACAGTGTATATGTGTGTGTGTGTGTGTGTGTGTGTGTGTGTGTGTGTGTGTGTGTGTGTGTGTGTGTGTGTGTGTGTGTGTGTGTGTGTGTGTTGTGTGTTGTGTGTGTGTGTGTATGCATGTGTGCATGCACGTGTGTATGTATGTATGCATGTGTGCATGCACGTGTGTGTATGATGAAGAAGTTTACTTTCTAAGTCCATGGTTTTGGATTCAGTCCTAATGTGTGGAATGTGTGACCTGAGCCAACCAAAGCCTTGTGAATCAATTTGGTAGACAGACTCTGAAAGGCAATCCACACTTGCAGTCTTTAATTGAGACAGATTTTTCTGCTGCTCGGTGCTCTTCCTATCACTAACCCTTACCTGTTTCCAAGCAAGGTATTGTTTGAAAATGGATGGACATGCTTTTGTTAGAAATTAGAAATTAATGAGATATAAATGATACAGCAATCACTCTGCTAAATACAAACATACATACGCATATATAACAAGCTTCTTTCAGTTTCTATCTACCATATTCTCTTACAAAGTTTTGGTCAGCTCAGGGCTGTAGTAGAAGACCCTTGCTTAAGATGACATGCAGGGGGAGTGAACCTGGGACCTTACGACTGGGAAGCTAACTTTTTAGCATGTCTGCCCCTGTGGGCTCAACTTTGTCCTTTATTCCTTCAGTATCAAGAAAATAAAGAATAAAACTTTGGCTGGAATTGGTTTTAATTATTTACACCATTTCCTTAGAAATTGTTGGCCTTTGAACGAAATTAGTAAATATGTTTATTGTTATCAACATTATTCTTCATATTCATACTTCTATGTACTTGTGTGTGTGTGTGTGTTTGCATACATATTTATGTGTGTGTGTATATTTGTATGTGTATATGTATATTTGTGCATGCATGGGCCACCCAGCATCTCCACTGAAGTCACCAGTCACAAAGAGTAGAAACTACAACCTTCTGTGTGGGTGGTAACTCTTCATGACTAGTGATTTCAGTGGACATTTTGGGTAGCATCCAGTTGACTTCAGTGGGTGTGCATGGAGTCAATTCTTGCAATGGGGTCGTTAAGTTCTGTGCTGCAAATGATATGCAATACTAACATCAAGAAACCAGCCAGTCACCTGTTCACCTATCAACCTGGTGGCCACACAAGCCAGTTTGACTACATTCTCACCAGAAAATAGGAAAGACGGTTACTTTTAAATGCAAAGTGTTTCCAAGGTAAAGAGTACAACCCTCATAGGTTAGTTGGTAGTGACTTCAGGCTTTAGGCTAGAAGACACAGAGAAGCAAACCAGTCTACAAGAGAAAGATCTTGAAGCTTAAGGACCCTCAAAATAGTTAGAGATTTAGAGACATACTAATTGAAGCATTTGAAAAGAAGGGGGAAGAGACAGTTACAGAGAGGATACCTGGCAGTGCCAATGAGAAAACTTAACGAGGTCACTAACCAAATTTGTGACTGGTGCAAAGTCTCTTCCAGACTTAAGGTGATATGGTGATGGAATACGGCCTGGAAGAACTGGAAGAGTGGTGGTAGCAAGGAACTATATCAGAGAGCGAGAAGGGAGGATAGAAGACAGGCATACTTAGCCAGAGGAGAAGCAGAAAGGAAGAAGTTTACCAATATTCTGCAGTATGAGGACCAGAGGCTTGACGTATTTTGGATTGCAAGACAGTGTGTGAGAGAATATTGGGATGTAGAAAAGAAGTGTGTTCACATAGATAATAGTTCGCATGTAGATGGTGATTCTGCAAAGAAAGATGCTTAGAAATGTTACTATGAAAACTTGCTAAGTGTGGAGAATGCATGAGTGACAAGTCTGCTTAATGTAGACCCAAGTGAGGGACCTGCTATCTGAGTATGACATTAGCTTGATAGATAAAGTAATTAAGGGTATGAAGACAGGGAAAGCCTCCAGCCCTTCAGGAATCACTGTTGAGATACCTAAAATATCTGATGGAGTAGGATATGGCCTAATCACTTGTATAGTTAATCGGAGTCAAACCCAACGACTTGTAATGCAGCATTATAGTCAACTGCCTCAAAGGTAAAGGTGATGCCTTAGACAGAAATAATTGCAGAGGTATCAAACTGCTGGACCAAGTGATGAAGGTTACAGAGAAGGTCATAGCTCAACTAATTAGGAAGAGAGTTAGTCTGGATGAGATACAGTTCAGTTTTGTGCCAGAGAGAAGCACCACTGATGCTATATTCTTGGTAAGGTAGCTGCAGAAGTACTTAGACACAAATAAACCCCTGTACTTGGCTTTTGTTGACATGGAGAAAGCCTTTGACAGGGTCTCAAATTCCCTCATGCAGAGGCCAGGGATAGATGAGTGGTTGGGGAGAGCTATAAAAGCCATGTTCAGGGATGTTGTCAGCAAGCTGACGGTTGGCAAGAAGTATAGCAATGAATTTAATGTACAAGTAGGAGTGCACAAGGATCGGTTCTCAGCCTCCTTCATGCTTTTCATTGTCCTCCAGGCCATAACAGAGGAATCCAAGACTGGCTGCCCTTGGGAGGTTCTCTCTGCTGATGACCCTGTTCTTTTAGCTGAAGCACAAACTTAACTAGAGAAGAAATTTCTGGTGTGGAAGCAAGGTCTGAATCTAAGGGTCTTAGAGTTAATTTAATGAAGACCAAAGTCCTTGTAAAGAGGAAAACAGACAAATAACAAATCCCTTTGGGGAGATGGTCCTGCTAGGTGAGTTGGAAAAATGTTGGTAGAAACTCCATATGGAGTACCCGTTGCAAGCTATGGATATATAAGAGGTACAGCAGCATCACAGAAAGGCTAGCAAAAGTAGTCTTTATGTTTGGCAGATGTGTGGATACAATAAACAAATATCTGGCGTGATGCTGAGAAGTAGTTGATAGCCCCTGTTACCTAGGTAACCAAGTTGGTAGTGGAGGAGGAAGTTCTAAAAACATAGTTGCTAGAATAAGAAACAGCTGGGAAAAATTCAGAGAGCTTCTACATTTGTTGGTAACAAAGAGCCTTTTCCTCAGAGTGAAAGGCAGATTGTATGATACCTGTGTACATACATCTATGCTGCATGGCAGTGGAACATGAGCTGTGACTGAAGAGTATATGTGAGTGCTACTATAGAAATGAAACCAGCATGCTCTGCAGGTAATGTCAGTGTGCACAAGAGGCTTTAGATGTTGTGTATGGATGCAGATAGCTGCATATAGAAGCACTGATCTCTAACTGACGAGGGAACTTGTTGAAGGGGTAAACTCAGGAAGATGTAGGATCAGGTGATGAGATAGGATCTTTAGACGTTGAGCCTCACCAAAGAGATGATGAGGGACCAAGACTTCTGGTGATTTGCTGGGCTTGAAAAGACACATCAAGCTGAGTAAAACTGTGGCCATCCATATATACAGGTAGGTTCTTCATGACCATGCCTCCCACTCATTCTCTCGGCTGAGAAGTCTTTGTCTTGCATGCTCTTGATGTCATGTAAAATGCACTCATGTCAGCACCACTTGATATGCCCTCATGCCAGTGCTGGTGCTGCATAAAAAGCATCCAGTCCACTCTGTAAAGAGGCTGGTGTTAGGAAGAGTATCCAGCCATATGAACTTTACCAAAACAAACAAGTGGAGCCTGGTACAGCTCTCTGGCCTTGCCAACTCCTATCATGCTATCCAACTCATGCCAGCATGGAAAACAGACTTTCAATAATGATGATGGTGGTGATGATGTGTCTGCGTATGAATGTATGTGTATGTATTTACATATATATATATATATATATATATATATATATGTATGTATGTATGTATATATATATATATAAGGTATGTGTATGCTTATATATATATTGTGTGTGCATATGTGTGCTCTAACATGACCACAACTGCATGACCGACTGAAATGAATAAGAGAATATATATATATATATGTGTGTGTGTGTGTGTGTATACATATATATATGTATATATACATTTATATATATATATATATATAGAGAGAGAGATAGATAGATAGATAGATAGATAGATAGATAGATAGATAGATAGATAGATAGATAGATAGATAGAGATATGTATATAAGGTGTATG
>NC_043015.1:25486911-25494411 GCF_006345805.1 Octopus sinensis
AAGAACACAATTCAATGCCTGTCCTTAGAAATGAAACCATGACGCTGCAATCATAAGCACAGCATCCTAACCACCAGACCATGCTGTATATAAAGTCTGGTGATGGCACCAAGTAAAAAACACCCTTTGTACTCTCTGTAAAGTGGTTGGCATTAGGAAGGGCACTCAACTGTAGAAGCCATGCCACCAAAACAGACTATGGAATCAGGGGCAGGATAGATGATGATGATGATGATGATGATGATGATGATGGTGGTGGTGGTGGTGGTGGTGGTGGTGGTGGTGGTGGCGGCGTGCGTGTGTGTGCATGTATGCACCTATGTTTATCTCCAGATTGCTTGACAATTGTTATTGATTTGTTTATTTCTGACAGAATAAGAAACTGACTTACAAAGAATAAAGACTGAGTTTGATTTGTTCAATGAAACCCTTCAAAGATGTGCCCCAGCATGCCCAGAGTGCAGTGAAAAAAACAAGGAAAAAACGAATATGTGGTCAACAGGTGAGCCAATTTACGTCACATCCATTATTTCACTATCTCTCTCTCCATCTCTCTCTCTCTCTCTCTCTCGTTTCTACCTCATTCACTCTCAGTTCTCACTTTTATCTTCTCCTTCTCAGTCTCACTATCTCTTTCCTTTCTCATTCACTCTTCCTCTCACTTATAATCAGTCATTCATTTCCTCCATCACTCAATCTCATGTCTTCATCACTCACCTGTTCCCACTCATCTTTCTCACTCACTCAATTACTGTACAAGCACAGACAAGTAGAAATAAGTCCAACAATTATGAAATCAACACAATATGATTTATGATTTGAAATTTGGCAGCAGAAATAATAAGCGGGAAGGAGGTAGAATAGAATTAGAAGCTAAGCTAGAGCAAGGTGAGCTAAATATTTCATTTCGTTTCTCATGATTTACAGCAGTCTCTCTTCACACCATTGATGGAATGAATGGATAGTGCAACAGGAACACGGTAATCACTTAGCTATTGAAAGCCAGCCAAGCGATAGGAAAGCAACAAATTTGGATACAGCCGACAAACATTGGCACCACAGACACTGTCAGTTATCTAATGCTAAAATAAGTAGTCTGCTACTTTCACGGTCAATTTCAAGTAGACATATGGCAATCACTCTGGGACGAGAAGAGATTCGGATGTTTTGCTCAGGCCAAATGAAACAGAAGATGTGTAAAATATTCTCAGAAAATGAAAGGGTATTGTGGGGGGGGGGAGGCGTGGGAGTGGAAATTGGTTGAAAGAAGAAAATTTAGAAAGATTGCTCCTGTAATTATGTAAACATTTGGCAATATTAAAGTAAAGATTTCTTTCTATAACACTTTCTCTTGCACACATGCCAAATTCACACACACACACACACATGTAAGTACAGGATTTCCCAACATTGTGGGAGTTATGTATTCCTGAGAAAACTCAACATATTACAAAATCCTCAAATACAACATTTTCCCATTAATTTTCATGCTATAAAATGACAATTCATTCCGACATTTTTACAGAAGGAAACAACAAGCAGAAACCATGCAATACAACTAGTTTTATGCATGAAAATACTTGCTACACACAGAGTACAATGTGTTTAGAGAAGAACAATGGTAAAGAAAATGTTAGGGAACCACAATAATGTAATACGGTATGATCTTATTGTAAATGATGTCAACTAATGTGTGAAGGGTTGAGATCCTAGACTGAAAGTTATCAGGAAAATGGAGGGTTTCTTATTTTATCAACAACTTCTGCTAAAGGGATAAAGGATTTATGCAAAACCGTTTTAATGGTGCATCATCTCTTTATACAACTCAGTGTGAGAACTGAGATTTTTAAGTTACATTCATCCTCAAGGATGTTATCAGCAAAAACTTGCAGACCTTTCTCTATTAGTGCCAACTCTTTAGCAATATTCTTTGCATTCAATTGCAGTGGAGTTGGTGCAATTTCCATGTTCTTACATTGCACTTCTTCTAAAGATATCAGCACCTCATTAGATAAACTTTACAAGTCACCACCAGCTCAAATTACATCATCCTTTATGACTTCTTGAAACCTGATGTAATTTGCAAATGCCTCAAAATCATTTCAAAATTGATGTTAATTTTCTGCTGGTGAAAGAAATAAGATCGATTAAAAGAAAAAAAAAAGATCTGAGTTGTTAATGGAGTAAGTTCTTGGGCATTTAATTTTCCTTTTTGTGTTACAAATTTTTCTCGTCATAACTGTTGCATGCTTTAATGTTTTGGCAATGTGGCAGGGGTTTTTCTCTCACAACAAACCTTTTTAATACATCAAGGTTAATGTCCATTGTAATCTTTTTGAAGTTTCTTTTGCACTCCTATCTCCAGTTCTACTTGATGGCCTCTTTTCAGCATCTTCAATTGAAGGTAAATCCAACAGCTGTGGCCATCAACAACAAATAAATAGTAAAAAATTTAAAAAATGGTAAGGACTGTTTTATGAGACCAAACATTGGTCTTCCTTGTGTGGATATTAGAAGGGAAATAAGAAATGAAGGGTAGAAGGAGTGAGGTGGGAGGAAATACAATTTGATTACAGTTAGTTACAAGTTACCAGGTTCATTAGCACTTTTAGCCATACAACTCAGGGAAGACATGTAATCAAAAGCAGAACTATGATCCAGTCATGGCCATCTCACCATATTTTTGTGGTTTTCAAATGCAAATCAACTAAAAACACATTTGTTAATGTATTCTTTGTTTATTAAAATAATTTGGAAGAACATTTTTAAGGTGTGACTACTATTTTTAGCAGATCAAACATACCAAAATTCCCATGTCGATTTGTGATCTATAGAATTAATAGTCAGCTGTCCAGAATAAGTCTAGAATAACCATCAGAACCAATATGTATAAGAACTGAAGATCCAATGCGAACTCAACAATAAAAATGCCAAGTTATTTGTCAGCTGGTGATTAGCAGGATTTAAGCCATTTGGTGCCCCCACGAAGATCAATTAAATAAATACCAGTTATAGGCTGATATATAAGTAAAAGTCAATTCAATAGGGAACATTTCACTGGTAGGTTGCTAATAAATCTAATAAATGGTTGATTGACTAATCTTAAGTTAAACAATGGCTTAATCAAGAACTGACCAGCGCTTTCCAATTAAAACAGCTTAAATTGTGTTAATTATAAAGAAATGCAATCAAGGAAAATAATGAGAACACAGACATTACAATACTAATTTCGGAGATTGATTAGTAAGAACAATGAGACAAAGATAAAAATCAATCGATATTTTCAAAAGGTTACCAGATATAATGAAATTGAGAAGAGTATTGAGAAACAACCCATGACTGGTCTGAGCCATGCCAGCATGAAAGATGGACGTTAAACATGGATGAAGAAGAGGACAAGGAAATGGAGAAGAATGATACTAACCTATAAGCCCACAAAACTAAGTTTCCCTTTATTTGTTTTATAGTTGAGCCAATGGTCAAAGAGCAGTACCAATGGCTGGATTGTAGAGATTTCAAGACTGATGGAGAGAAAGTTACCCTGTGGTAACCAAAGTCCATCTTGAATGTCTGAAACAGAGTGGACTCTACTGAAAACACCCAATGGTCAGACAGTGAGGTTAAGCCAAACAACAGATTTAATCTACTATTCAACACCAGGAACACTCCCTCACGCATGTTTCCATACAGTTTCCAGTTACCCAATTTGATTTGTAAAGCTTAGATTTTGTTCAACAGCACCAGACTACCATTTTTTGTTGTTGACATCTCTGAAAGGATGAGTAGCAAAGTCTATCTTGGTGAGGTTTGAAATCAGAGTAATAAGTAATAATAAGTTATAATAAGTAAAGTAGTAAACTGGTATGGTTGATAGAGTGTTGGACAGAAATCAACAAGATGTTTGTCCAAATCTCTGCTCTCTGAGTTCAAATTTCCCCAAGGTCAACTTTACTCTTTGGGGATCGATAAAAGAAGTACTAACTCAGGGTGGCAGTGGATTGGTGGAACTGTGAGAGGGATTGTCAGATACCTTTTGGTGTTTGTTCTGGATCTTTGAGCTCTGTCAGCAATAGCTGCAAAAACACTAGTGCCAAGGTGTTGACATTTCTGTTCGATAAACATCAGTGGTAGGAAGACAGGAAACTGGCATAAATAGGCAACTGGGAGGTCTTCTTAAATGAAATCATGTCCAGCCCTGCCCATGTGTGTAGATGCTTGGTTGACATTACTTGATAGAGGCCCTGGAAGTCCTCAATACTTGAAGGGATAGGGTTAACTGAATTCATCCATAATCTCAGTTACAGGATTTCTATTTAATTGGCCTCAAGAGAAATAAAACGCAAAACCTAGTCCAGTGAGATATCAAATCTGTAAAGAGTCATAGCCTAATGGTTCGGGTACTGGCTACGTTGCTCATAAGGTCATGAGTTTAATCTTGGGATTGGTAGCATGTTATATCCTTGAACTTCATTTCAAGCTGTTCCAGTTTCATTAACTAAAAGTGAGGTCAACCAAGAGTGCTGATGCAGGCCTCTCAATGTCCAGCAATTCTTAATGTTCTGCCGGAGATTTTCAGCCATTCTCACTTTCAAGTGACGCAATTGCATGCCAGATAACAGAAGGAAGTTTATGTTCTGTGATTAGCGAAATAAAAAAAAAACTATATAATTTTGTTCCTATTTTGTTCATTAGGAAGCCAACATAATATATATATAATTTCCATGCACATGTTCAGAACAAAAACTTGAATAAATCCATTTCAATCCACAAGATATCTCCTGACTCCCAGAGGATAAGTCAAGCATTCTATTAGATATCAGAACATTTTTTTTTATTCTCTTTTGATAGCAGAACATCATATATCTTAATCTTTGTCATCATTAGTTTAATTCTCTTTTTGCAGAGATTCCCTCTGTTCTTACCAAACTTCCAGCTTAGTTGATGTTAATAAGGCTTATAGATTACACACAACAACTGTCAAGAAAGATTTCATATGAATTCTCTGACACGGCAATTGCAAACACTAGATAGTGAATGAGCCAATAAAGGAGACCTCTCTTTACTAGACTTACTAGAAATAGCAGCTACATCTACCATAGATCACACCCTACTGCTGTTTAAAAAATGAAAGGCACATACTGTAACCCTAGGTAGAGTAATCTTAAACATAACATAACAAGAGTGATAATCTTGAAAGAAATACAGAACAGATTGGACTTCTTAAACCTGGTATTCCATAGTCTAGCATCTCATATGGTCCAGCACATTTTAGATTTATATTATGAAAAACATTGAAAAAAATCCTCCCTGAAAGCTTGGTTGTATTAAGGGTGATGCACTGGCTGAATTATTAGAGTGTTTTGCTGTATTCCAGCCGTTTACAATCTGAGTTCAAATCCCATTGTTGTCAACATCATCTTTCATGGTTTTCAAAATAAAAGCACCATTCAGAAAGTAGGGTCAACTTCCTCATTCCACTCAGAATTGGTAGCCTTATGCTTAGATTAGAAACAATTATTTCTAATGTTAAGCTTTATCCTAGTTTAGATAAAACATAGATTCCCTCATGTACCAGTGGGGAAAACTAGAAATAGTCAATAGCTTCCATTACCTAGGTGATTAAGTCAGTAGCAGGGGTGGATGCTCCAAGAGCATAGCGGCTAGAATAAGAATAGCCTGGGCAAAGTTCAGAGAGCTCCTACCTCTGCTGATAACAAAGGACCTCTCACTCAACGTGAAAGGCAAACTGTATAATGTCTGTGTGTGAACAGCTATGCTACATGGCAGTGAAACATGGTCTGTGACTGCCGAGGAAATGTGAAGGCATGAAAGAAATGAAGCTAGTATGCTCTGCTGGATGTGTAATGTCAGTGTGCATACACAAAAGTGTAAACATCCTGAGAGAAAAGTTGGACAAAAAAAGCATCAGATTTGATGTGTAAGAGAGATGACCGCACCGGTATGGTCATGTGATGCATATGGATGAGGACAGCTGTGTGAAGAAGTGTCACATTCTAATGGTGGAGGGAACCTGTGGATGAGGTAGACCCAGAAAGATATGGAATGAGGTGGTGAAGCATGACTTTTGAACACTGGGCCTCACAGAGGCAGTGAAAAGAGACAGAGACCTTTGGAGATTTTCCATGCTTGAGAAGACCTGTCAAGCCAAGTGAGGTCATAGTTGTGGGAGATGCCAGTGTCATGTAACTGTGGCCCATTAAAAGCATCCTTCAATTGTTGCACTTGTGAAAACCTGTCAAACCAAGTGAAACTGTCGTCATGGATGATGCCATTGTTGTCTGACTGGCACCCATGCTGGTGGCATGTAAAAAATACTGTTCAAGCTTTGGGCCTCATGGAGGCAGTGACAGGTGACCAAGACCCTTGGTAATATACCATGCTTGTGTTGACCTGTCAAACCAAATGAAGCCATAGTCAGCTGGTGTCAGGTCTATGGCACCTGTGCCGATGGCATGTAAAAAACACTCTCAGAGTAGCTGGCATTAGGAAGGACATCCAGCAGTAGAAACCTTGCCAAATTAGAAAGGAACCTGTGCAGCACCCACCCACTGGCCTACCAGTTTTCAATCAAACCACCCAACCCATGCAAGTAAGGAAAATAGCCTTTAAGCAATGATGATGATGATATAATTTGTGCACAGAGCATAAGATGGCAAGACAATTTTTATTTAGAGAGTACCGTCATGTCTTCACCCAGCCTGTTACCCCCGAAGATGACTTTTAAATGAAGTAGAACATGGTTAAAAATTGAATAAAATTTATTTAAGGATCACCTCTCTCCTACCCAGCATCATCAGATTTTGTGAAAAGGTTGCTTTCAATGAAACTTTCCCAGAAATATTTTCTTGAGAGGGCAGATTATAAAATTTGCAAATTTTTCTTGAGAAAGAAAGTTAGTGGAGCATATTTCTATACTCTTCAACTGTTTCCTCCAGACTTTCTTAAAAAAAAACATTTTCTAATGAAATTTTCTGGAGATTTACAAGGCTGTCCACTATGTTTCTTTTGATAACAGGAAAAATATTTCAATTGTAATTTACATCGGAAACATCTTCCTAGAATATTTCATTACAAAATATGCATTTAGCAGTCTTTTGTAGGGGTAAAAGAGAATGATCCTCTAAATCTATTTTTTAATTTTTCCCCCACATAATCATCTAAAATATATCCCAGAAAACTTCAGTAAAAAAAAATCCATAAAAACAGAAAAATGTCATTTTAAGAAAGTTATGAGGAAATAACGTCCATGAGAGAAAAAGTTATGAGGAAATAAAGTCCACGAGAGAAAATTTATGGGGAAATAATGTCCATGAGGGAAAAGTTACAAACAAATAATGTCTGTGAGGGGAAAGTTATGGGGAAATAATGTCCGTGAGAGATAGGAACACTTCAGTAGTTATCCACTCTTTAAGGGTCAGGTTCTGTCTTCTTACAATGTCTGATGGTTACTGGATTTGTCCAACACTCAGGTTCAAATCA